>NW_026968356.1:966192-1266549 GCF_028390025.1 Pseudophryne corroboree
AAATTTTCATTTTTGACCAATTCGATAGGTCCGGGGGGCTTAGGAAGTAATCATATGTCACAAAACCGTTAAAGCTCCTGTTCAAAAATGATGCTCCAAAGCCAACTTTGTCACCTCAGTGATACATTTTGAAAGGGTACCTAAAGTTTAAAGCAGAAATTGTGGCACTTTTGAAATTTTCATTTTTGACCAATTCGATAGGTCCGGGGCTTAGGTAAGTTATTATATGTCACAAAACCGTTAAAGCTCCTGTTTAAAAATTATGCTCCGAAATCAACTTCTGTCACCTCAGTGCTACATATTGGAATGGTACCTAAAGTTTAAAGCAGAAATTAGGGCACTTTTAACATTTTCATTTTTGACCAATGCGATAGGTCCGGGGCTTAGGTAAATTATCATATGTCACAAAACCGTTAAAGCTCCTGTTCAAAAATGATGCTCCGAAATCAACTTCTGTCACCTCAGTGATACATTTTGGAATGGTACCTAAAGTTTAAAGCAGAAATATGGGCACTTTTGAAATTTTCATTTTTGACCAATTCGATAGGTCCGGGGCTTAGGTAAGTTATCATATGTCACAAAACCGGTAAAGCTCCTGTTCAAAAAGGATGCTCCGAAATAAACTTCTGTCACCTCAGTGCTAAATATTGGAATGGTACCTAAAGTTTAAAGCAGAAATAGGGGGACTTTTGAAATTTTCATTTTTGACCAATGCGATAGGTCCGGGGCTTAGGTAAGTTATCATATGTCACAAAAACGTTAAAGCTCCTGTTCAAAAATTATGCTCCGAAATTAACTTTTGTCACCGCAGTGATACATTTTGGAATGGTACCTACAGTTTAAAGCAGATATAGGGGGACTTTTGAAATTTTCATTTTTTACCAATTCGATAGGTCCGGGGCTTAGGTAAGTTATCATATGTCACAAAACCGTTAAAGCTCCTGTTCAAAAATTATGCTCCGAAATCAACTTCTGTCACCTCAGTGATACATTTTGGAATGGTACCTAAAGTTTAAAGCAGAAATAGGGTCACTTTTGAAATTTTCATTTTTGACCAATTCGATAGGTCCGGGGCTTAGGTAAGTTATCATGTCACAAAACCGTTAAAGCTCCTGTTCAAAAAGGATGCTCCGAAATAAACTTCTGTCACCTCAGTGCTACATATTGGAATGGTACCTAAAGTTTAAAGCAGAAATAGTGGGACTTTTGAAATTTACATTTTTGACCAATGCGATAGGTCTGGGGCTTAGGTAAGTTATCATATGTCACAAAACCGTTAAAGCTCCTGTTCAAAAATTATGCTCCGAAATCAACTTCTGTCACCTCAGTGCTACATATTGCAATGGTACCTAAAGTTTAAAGCAGAAATTGGGGCACTTTTAAAATTTTCATTTTTAACCAATTCGATAGGTCCGGGGCTTAGGTAAGTTATCATATGTCACAAAACCATTAAAGCTCCTGTTCAAAAATGATGCTCAGAAGCCAACTTCTGTCACCTCAGTGATACATTTTGGAATGGTACCTAAAGTTTAAAGCAGAAATAGGGGCACTTTTGAAATTTTCATTTTTGACCAATTCGATAGGTCCGGGGCTTAGGTAAGTTATCATATGTCACAAAACCGTTAAAGCTCCTGTTCAAAAATATGCTCTGAAATAAACTTATGTCACCTCAGTGATACATTTTGGAATGGTAGCTAAAGTTTAAAGCAGAAATTCGGGCACTTTTAAAATTTTCATTTTTGACCAATTCGATAGGTCCGGGGCTTAGGTAAGTTAACATATGTCACAGAACCGTTAAAGCTCCTGTTCAAAAATGATGCTCCGAAGCCAACTTCTGTCACCTCAGTGATACATTTTGGAATGGTACCTAAAGTTCAAAGCAGAAATAGGGGCACTTTTGAAATTTTCATTTTTGACCAATTCGATAGGTCCGGGGGGCTTAGGAAGTTATCATATGTCACAAAACCGTTAAAGCTCCTGTTCAAAAATTATGCTCCGAAATCAACTTCTGTCACCTCAGTGCTACATATTGCAATGGTACCTAAAGTTTAAAGCAGAAATTGGGGCACTTTTAAAATTTTCATTTTTAACCAATTCGATAGGTCCGCGGCTTAGGTAAGTTATCATATGTCACAAAACCGTTAAAGCTCCTTTTCAAAATTGATGCTCAGAAGCCAACTTCTTTCACCTCAGTGATACATTTTGGAATGGTACCTAAAGTTTAAAGCAGAAATAGGGGCACTTTTGAAATTTTCCTTTTTGACCAATTCGATAGGTCTGGGGCTTAAGTAAGTTATCATATGTCACAGAACCGTTAAAGATTTTGTTCAAAAAGGATGCTTCTAAGCAAACTTCTGTCACCTCAGTGATACATTTTGTAATGGTACCTAAAGTTTAAAGCAGAAATAGGGGCACTTTTGAAATTTTCCTTTTTGACCAATTCGATAGGTCTGGGGCTTAAGTAAGTTATCATATGTCACAGAACCGTTAAAGATTTTGTTCAAAAAGGATGCTTCTAAGCAAACTTCTGTCACCTCAGTGATACATTTTGTAATGGTACCTAAAGTTTAAAGCAGAAATAGGGGCACTTTTGAAATTTTCCTTTTTGACCAATTCGATAGGTCCGGGGCTTAGGTAAGTTATCATATGTCACAAAACCGTTAAAGCTCCTGTTCAAAAATGATGCTCCGAAATCAACTTCTGTCACCTCAGTGATACATTTTGGAATGGTACCTAAAGTTTAAAGCAGAAATAGGGGCACTTTTGAAATTTTCATTTTTTACCAATTCGATAGGTCCGGGGCTTAGGTAAGTTATCATATGTCACAAAACCGTTAAAGCTCCTGTTCAAAAATTATGCTCCGAAATAAACTTCTGTCACCTCAGTGCTACATATTGCAATGGTACCTAAAGTTTAAAGCTGAAATTGGTGCTCTTATAAAATTTTAATTTTTGACCAATTCGATAGGTCCGGGGCTTAGGTAAGTAATCATATGTCACAAAACCGTTAAAGCTCCTGTTCAAAAATGATGCTCCGAAATAAACTTATGTCACCTCAGTGATACATTTTGGAATGGTACCTAAAGTTTAAAGCAGAAATAGGGGCACTTTTGAAATTTTCATTTTTTGACCAATTCGATAGGTCCGGGGCTTAGGTAAGTTATCATATGTCACAAAACCGTTAAAGCTCCTGTTCAAAAATTATGCTCCGAAATAAACTTCTGTCACATCAGTGCTACATATTGCAATGGTACCTAAAGTTTAAAGCTGAAATTGGTGCTCTTTTAAAATTTTCATTTTTGACCAATTCGATAGGTCCGGGGCTTAGGTAAGTTATCATATGTCACAAAACCGTTAAAGCTCCTGTTCAAAAATTATGCTCCGAAATCAACTTCTGTCACCTCAGTGATACATTTTGGAATGGTACCTAAAGTTTAAAGCAGAAATAGGGGCACTTTTGAAATTTTCATTTTTTGACCAATTCGATAGGTCCGGGGCTTAGGTAAGTTATCATATGTCACAAAACCGTTAAAGCTCCTGTTCAAAAATTATGCTCCGAAATAAACTTCTGTCACATCAGTGCTACATATTGCAATGGTACCTAAAGTTTAAAGCTGAAATTGGTGCTCTTTTAAAATTTTCATTTTTGACCAATTCGATAGGTCCGGGGCTTAAGTAAGTTATCATATGTCACAGAACCGTTAAAGCTTTTGTTCAAAAAGGATGCTTCTAAGCCAACTTCTGTCACCTCAGTGATACATTTTGTAATGGTACCTAAAGTTTAAAGCAGAAATAGGGGCACTTTTGAAATTTTCATTTTTGACCAATTCGATAAGTCCGGGGCTTAGGTAAGTTATCATATGTCACAAAACCGTTAAAGCTCCTGTTCAAAAATGATGCTACGAAATAAACTTATGTCACCTCAGTGATACATTTTGGAATGGTACCTAAAGTTTAAAGATGAAATTGGTGCAATTTTAAAATTTTCATTTTTGACCAATTCGATAGGTCCGGGGCTTATGTAAGTTATCATATGTCACAGAACCGTTAAAGCTCCTGTTCAAAAATGATGCTCAGAAGCCAACTTCTGTAACCTCAGAGATACATTTTGGAATGGTACCTAAAGTTTAAAGCAGAAATAGGGGGACTTTTGAAATTTTCATTTTTGACCAATTCGATAGGTCCAGGGCTTAGGTAAGTTATCATATGTCACAAAACCGTTAAAGCTCCTGTTCAAAAATTATGCTCCGAAATCAACTTCTGTCACCACAGTGATACATTTTGGAATGGTACCTAAAGTTTAAAGCAGAAATAGGGGCACTTTTGAAATTTTCATTTTTGACCAATTCAATAGGTCCGGGGCTTAGGTAAGTTATCATATGTCACAAAACCGTTAAAGCTCCTGTTCAAAAATTATGCTCCAAAATCAACTTCTGTCACCTCAGTGATACATTTTGGAATGGTACCTAAAGTTTAAAGCAGAAATAGGGGCACTTTTGAAATTTTCATTTTTGACCAATTCGATAGGTCCGGGGCTTAGGTAAGTTATCATATGTCACAAAACCGTTAAAGCTCCTGTTCAAAAATTATGCTCCAAAATAAACTTCTGTCACCTCAGTGCTACATATTGCAATGGTACCTAAAGTTTAAAGCTGAAATTGGTGCTCTTTTAAAATTTTCATTTTTGACCAATACGATAGGTCCGGGGCTTAGGTAAGTTATCATATGTCACAAAACCGTTAAAGCTCCTGTTAAAAAATGATGCTCCGAAATAAACTTATGTCACCTCAGTGATACATTTTGGAATGGTACCTAAAGTTTAAAGCTGAAATTGGTGCACTTTTAAAATTTTCATTTTTGACCAATTCGATAGGTCCGGGGCTTAGGTAAGTTAACATATGTCACAGAACCGTTAAAGCTCCTGTTCAAAAATGATGCTCCAAAGCCAACTTCTGTCACCTCAGTGATACATTTTGAAAAGGTACCTAAAGTTTAAAGCAGAAATTGTGGCACTTTTGAAATTTTCATTTTTGACCAATTCGATAGGTCCGGGGCTTAGGTAAGTTATCATATGTCACAGAACCGTTAAAGCTCCTTTTCAAAAATGATGCTCAGAAGCCAACTTCTGTCACCTCAGTGATACATTTTGGAATGGTACCTAAAGTTTAAAGCAGAAATAGGGGCACTTTTGAAATTTTCATTTTTGACCAATTCGATAGTTCGGGACTTAGGTAAGTTATCATATGTCACAGAACCGTTAAAGCTCCTGTTCAAAAATGATGCTCAGAAGCCAACTTCTGTCACCTCAGTGATACATTTTGGAATGGTACCTAAAGTTTAAAGCAGAAATAGGGGCACTTTTGAAATTTTCATTTTTGACCAATTCGATAGGTCCGGGGCTTAGGTAAGTTATCATATGTCACAAAACTGTTAAAGCTCCTGTTCAAAAATTATGCTCCAAAATAAACTTCTGTCACCTCAGTGCTACATATTGCAATGGTACCTAAAGTTTAAAGCAGAAATAGGGGGACTTTTGAAATTTTCATTTTTGACCAATGCGATAGGTCCGGGGCTTAGGTAAGTTATCATATGTCACAAAACCGTTAAAGCTCCTGTTCAAAAAGGATGCTCCGAAATAAACTTCTGTCACCTCAGTGCTACATATTGGAATGGTACCTAAAGTTTAAAGCAGAAATAGGGGGACTTTTGAAATTTTCATTTTTGACCAATGCGATAGGTCCGGGGCTTAGGTAAGTTATCATATGTCACAAAACCGTTAAAGCTCCTGTTCAAAATGTATGCTCCGAAATTAACTTCTGCCACCTCAGTGCTACATATTGGAATGGAACCTAAAGTTTAAACCAGAAATTCGGGCACTTTTAAAATTTTCATTTTTGACCAATGCGACAGGTCCGGGGCTTAGGTAAGTTATCATATGTCACAAAACCGTTAAAGCTCCTGTTCAAAAAGGATGCTCCGAAATAAACTTCTGTCACCTCAGTGATACATTTTGGAATGGTACCTAAAGTTTAAAGCTGAAATTGGTGCACTTTTAAAATTTTCATTTTTGACCAATTCGATAGGTCCGGGGCTTAGGTAAGTTAACATATGTCACAGAACCGTTAAAGCTCCTGTTCAAAAATGATGCTCCACAGCCAACTTCTGTCACCTCAGTGATACATTTTGGAATGGCACCTAAAGTTTAAAGCAGAAATTGGGGCACTTTTGAAATTTTCATTTTTGACCAATGCGATAGGTCCGGGGCACAAAACCGTTAAAGATCCTGTTTAAAAATTTTGCTCCGAAATCAACTTCTGTCACCTCAGTGCTACATATTGGAATGGTACCTAAAGTTTAAAGCAGAAATTCGGGCACTTTTGAAATTTTCATTTTTGACCAATTCGATAGGTCCGGGGCTTAGGTAAGTTATCATATGTCACAAAACCGGTAAAGCTCCTGTTTAAAAAGGATGCTCCGAATTAAACTTCTGTCACCTCAGTGCTAAATATTGGAATGGTACCTAAAGTTTAAAGCAGAAATAGGGGGACTTTTGAAATTTTCATTTTTGACCAATGCGATAGGTCCGGGGCTTAGGTAAGTTATCATATGTCACAAAACCGTTAAAGCTCCTGTTCAAAAATTATGCTCCGAAATTAACTTCTGTCACCGCAGTGATACATTTTGGAATGGTACCTACAGTTTAAAGCAGATATAGGGGGACTTTTGAAATTTTCATTTTTGACCAATTCGATAGGTCCGGGGCTTAGGTAAGTTATCATATGTCACAAAACCGTTAAAGCTCCTGTTCAAAAATTATGCTCCAAAATAAACTTCTGTCACCTCAGTGCTACATATTGCAATGGTACCTAAAGTTTAAAGCTGAAATTGGTGCTCTTTTAAAATTTTCATTTTTGACCAATACGATAGGTCCGGGGCTTAGGTAAGTTATCATATGTCACAAAACCGTTAAAGCTCCTGTTAAAAAATGATGCTCCGAAATAAACTTATGTCACCTCAGTGATACATTTTGGAATGGTACCTAAAGTTTAAAGCTGAAATTGGTGCACTTTTAAAATTTTCATTTTTGACCAATTCGATAGGTCCGGGGCTTAGGTAAGTTAACATATGTCACAGAACCGTTAAAGCTCCTGTTCAAAAATGATGCTCCAAAGCCAACTTCTGTCACCTCAGTGATACATTTTGAAAAGGTACCTAAAGTTTAAAGCAGAAATTGTGGCACTTTTGAAATTTTCATTTTTGACCAATTCGATAGGTCCGGGGCTTAGGTAAGTTATCATATGTCACAGAACCGTTAAAGCTCCTTTTCAAAAATGATGCTCAGAAGCCAACTTCTGTCACCTCAGTGATACATTTTGGAATGGTACCTAAAGTTTAAAGCAGAAATAGGGGCACTTTTGAAATTTTCATTTTTGACCAATTCGATAGTTCGGGACTTAGGTAAGTTATCATATGTCACAGAACCGTTAAAGCTCCTGTTCAAAAATGATGCTCAGAAGCCAACTTCTGTCACCTCAGTGATACATTTTGGAATGGTACCTAAAGTTTAAAGCAGAAATAGGGGCACTTTTGAAATTTTCATTTTTGACCAATTCGATAGGTCCGGGGCTTAGGTAAGTTATCATATGTCACAAAACTGTTAAAGCTCCTGTTCAAAAATTATGCTCCAAAATAAACTTCTGTCACCTCAGTGCTACATATTGCAATGGTACCTAAAGTTTAAAGCAGAAATAGGGGGACTTTTGAAATTTTCATTTTTGACCAATGCGATAGGTCCGGGGCTTAGGTAAGTTATCATATGTCACAAAACCGTTAAAGCTCCTGTTCAAAAAGGATGCTCCGAAATAAACTTCTGTCACCTCAGTGCTACATATTGGAATGGTACCTAAAGTTTAAAGCAGAAATAGGGGGACTTTTGAAATTTTCATTTTTGACCAATGCGATAGGTCCGGGGCTTAGGTAAGTTATCATATGTCACAAAACCGTTAAAGCTCCTGTTCAAAATGTATGCTCCGAAATTAACTTCTGCCACCTCAGTGCTACATATTGGAATGGAACCTAAAGTTTAAACCAGAAATTCGGGCACTTTTAAAATTTTCATTTTTGACCAATGCGACAGGTCCGGGGCTTAGGTAAGTTATCATATGTCACAAAACCGTTAAAGCTCCTGTTCAAAAAGGATGCTCCGAAATAAACTTCTGTCACCTCAGTGATACATTTTGGAATGGTACCTAAAGTTTAAAGCTGAAATTGGTGCACTTTTAAAATTTTCATTTTTGACCAATTCGATAGGTCCGGGGCTTAGGTAAGTTAACATATGTCACAGAACCGTTAAAGCTCCTGTTCAAAAATGATGCTCCACAGCCAACTTCTGTCACCTCAGTGATACATTTTGGAATGGCACCTAAAGTTTAAAGCAGAAATTGGGGCACTTTTGAAATTTTCATTTTTGACCAATGCGATAGGTCCGGGGCACAAAACCGTTAAAGATCCTGTTTAAAAATTTTGCTCCGAAATCAACTTCTGTCACCTCAGTGCTACATATTGGAATGGTACCTAAAGTTTAAAGCAGAAATTCGGGCACTTTTGAAATTTTCATTTTTGACCAATTCGATAGGTCCGGGGCTTAGGTAAGTTATCATATGTCACAAAACCGGTAAAGCTCCTGTTTAAAAAGGATGCTCCGAATTAAACTTCTGTCACCTCAGTGCTAAATATTGGAATGGTACCTAAAGTTTAAAGCAGAAATAGGGGGACTTTTGAAATTTTCATTTTTGACCAATGCGATAGGTCCGGGGCTTAGGTAAGTTATCATATGTCACAAAACCGTTAAAGCTCCTGTTCAAAAATTATGCTCCGAAATTAACTTCTGTCACCGCAGTGATACATTTTGGAATGGTACCTACAGTTTAAAGCAGATATAGGGGGACTTTTGAAATTTTCATTTTTTACCAATTCGATAGGTCCGGGGCTTAGGTAAGTTATCATATGTCACAAAACCGTTAAAGCTCCTGTTCAAAAATTATGCTCCGAAATCAACTTCTGTCACCTCAGTGATACATTTTGGAATGGTACCTAAAGTTTAAAGCAGAAATAGGGGCACTTTTGAAATTTTAATTTTTGACCAATGCGATAGGTCCGGGGCTTAGGTAAATTATCATATGTCACAAAACCGTTAAAGCTCCTGTTAAAAAATGATGCTCCGAAATAAACTTCTGTCACCTCAGTGATACATTTTGGAATGGTACCTAAAGTTTAAAGCAGAAATAGGGTCACTTTTGAAATTTTCATTTTTGACCAATTCGATAGGTCCGGGGCTTAGGTAAGTTATCATGTCACAAAACCGTTAAAGCTCCTGTTCAAAAAGGATGCTCCGAAATAAGTGCTACATATTGGAATGGTACCTAAAGTTTAAAGCAGAAATAGGGGGACTTTTGAAATTTACATTTTTGACCAATGCGATAGGTCTGGGGCTTAGGTAAGTTATCATATGTCACAAAAAAGTTAAAGCTCCTGTTCAAAAATTATGCTCCGAAATCAACTTCTGTCACCTCAGTGCTACATATTGCAATGGTACCTAAAGTTTAAAGCAGAAATTGGGGCACTTTTAAAATTTTCATTTTTAACCAATTCGATAGGTCCGGGGCTTAGGTAAGTTATCATATGTCACAAAACCGTTAAAGCTCCTGTTCAAAAATATGCTCTGAAATAAACTTATGTCACCTCAGTGATACATTTTGGAATGGTAGCTAAAGTTTAAAGCAGAAATTCGGGCACTTTTAAAATTTTCATATTTGACCAATTCGATAGGTCCGGGGCTTAGGTAAGTTAACATATGTCACAGAACCGTTAAAGCTCCTGTTCAAAAATGATGCTCAGAAGCCAACTTCTGTAACCTCAGAGATACATTTTGGAATGGTACCTAAAGTTTAAAGCAGAAATAGGGGGACTTTTGAAATTTTCATTTTTGACCAATTCGATAGGTCCGGGGCTTAGGTAAGTTATCATATGTCACAAAACCGTTAAAGCTCCTGTTCAAAAATTATGCTCCGAAATCAACTTCTGTCACCACAGTGATACATTTTGGAATGGTACCTAAAGTTTAAAGCAGAAATAAGGGCACTTTTGAAATTTTCATTTTTGACCAATTCGATAGGTCCGGGGCTTAGGTAAGTTATCATATGTCACAAAACCGTTAAAGCTCCTGTTCAAAAATTATGCTCCAAAATAAACTTCTGTCACCTCAGTGCTACATATTGCAATGGTACCTACAGTTTAAAGCTGAAATTGGTGCTCTTTTAAAATTTTCATTTTTGACCAATTCGATAGGTCCGGGGCTTAGGTAAGTTATCATATGTCACAAAACCGTTAAAGCTCCTGTTAAAAAATGATGCTCCGAAATAAACTTATGTCACCTCAGTGATACATTTTGGAATGGTACCTAAAGTTTAAAGCTGAAATTGGTGCACTTTTAAAATTTTCATTTTTGACCAATTCGATAGGTCCGGGGCTTAGGTAAGTTAACATATGTCACAGAACCGTTAAAGCTCCTGTTCAAAAATGATGCTCCAAAGCCAACTTCTGTCACCTCAGTGATACATTTTGAAAAGGTACCTAAAGTTTAAAGCAGAAATTGTGGCACTTTTGAAATTTTCATTTTTGACCAATTCGATAGGTCCGGGGCTTAGGTAAGTTATTATATGTCACAAAACCGTTAAAGCTCCTGTTTAAAAATGATGCTCCGAAATCAACTTCTGTCACCTCAGTGCTACATATTGGAATGGTACCTAAAGTTTAAAGCAGAAATAGGGGTACTTTTAACATTTTCATTTTTGACCAATGCGATAGGTCCGGGGCTTAGGTAAATTATCATATGTCACAAAACCGTTAAAGCTCCTGTTCAAAAAGGATGCTCCGAAATAAACTTCTGTCACCTCAGTGCTACATATTGGAATGGTACCTAAAGTTTAAAGCAGAAATAGGGGGACTTTTGAAATTTTCATTTTTGACCAATGCGATAGGTCCGGGGCTTAGGTAAGTTATCATATGTCACAAAACCGTTAAAGCTCCTGTTCAAAAAGGATGCTCCGAAATAAACTTCTGTCACCTCAGTGATACATTTTGGAATGGTACCTAAAGTTTAAAGCTGAAATTGGTGCACTTTTAAAATTTTCATTTTTGACCAATTCGATAGGTCCGGGGCTTAGGTAAGTTAACATATGTCACAGAACCGTTAAAGCTCCTGTTCAAAAATGATGCTCCTCAGCCAACTTCTGTCACCTCAGTGATACATTTTGGAATGGTACCTAAAGTTTAAAGCAGAAATTGGGGCACTTTTGAAATTTTCATTTTTGACCAATGCGATAGGTCCGGGGCTTAGGTAAGTTATTATATGTCACAAAACCGTTAAAGCTCCTGTTTAAAAATTATGCTCCGAAATCAACTTCTGTCACCTCAGTGCTACATATTGGAATGGTACCTAAAGTTTAAAGCAGAAATTCGGGCACTTTTAACATTTTCATTTTTGACCAATGCGATAGGTCCGGGGCTTAGGTAAATTATCATATGTCACAAAACCGTTAAAGCTCCTGTTCAAAAATGATGCTCCGAAATAAACTTCTGTCACCTCAGTGATACATTTTGGAATGGTACCTAAAGTTTAAAGCAGAAATAGGGACACTTTTGAAATTTTCATTTTTGACCAATTCGATAGGTCCGGGGCTTAGGTAAGTTATCATATGTCACAAAACCGGTAAAGCTCCTGTTCAAAAAGGATGCTCCGAAATAAACTTCTGTCACCTCAGTGCTAAATATTGGAATGGTACCTAAAGTTTAAAGCAGAAATAGGGGGACTTTTGACATTTTCATTTTTGACCAATGCGATAGGTCCGGGGCTTAGGTAAGTTATCATATGTCACAAAACCGTTAAAGCTCCTGTTCAAAAATTATGCTCCGAAATTAACTTCTGTCACCGCAGTGATACATTTTGGAATGGTACCTACAGTTTAAAGCAGATATAGGGGGACTTTTGAAATTTTCATTTTTTACCAAATCGATAGGTCCGGGGCTTAGGTAAGTTATCATATGTCACAAAACCGTTAAAGCTCCTGTTCAAAAATTATGCTCCGAAATCAACTTCTGTCACCTCAGTGATACATTTTGGAATGGAACCTAAAGTTTAAAGCAGAAATAGGGGCACTTTTGAAATTTTAATTTTTGACCAATGCGATAGGTCCGGGGCTTAGGTAAATTATCATATGTCACAAAACCGTTAAAGCTCCTGTTAAAAAATGATGCTCCGAAATAAACTTCTGTCACCTCAGTGATATATTTTGGAATGGTACCTAAAGTTTAAAGCAGAAATAGGGTCACTTTTGAAATTTTCATTTTTGACCAATTCGATAGGTCCGGGGCTTAGGTAAGTTATCATGTCACAAAACCGTTAAAGCTCCTGTTCAAAAAGGATGCTCCGAAATAAACTTCTGTCACCTCAGTGCTACATATTGGAATGGTACTTAAAAAGTTTAAAGCAGAAATAGGGGGACTTTTGAAATTTACATTTTTGACCAATGCGATAGGTCCGGGGCTTAGGTAAGTTATCATATGTCACAAAACCATTAAAGCTCCTGTTCAAAAATGATGCTCAGAAGCCAACTTCTGTCACCTCAGTGATACATTTTGGAATGGTAACTAAAGTTTAAAGCAGAAATAGGGGCACTTTTGAAATTTTCATTTTTGACCAATTCGATAGGTCCGGGGCTTAGGTAAGTTATCATATGTCACAAAACCGTTAAAGCTCCTGTTCAAAAATATGCTCTGAAATAAACTTATGTCACCTCAGTGATACATTTTGGAATGGTAGCTAAAGTTTAAAGCAGAAATTCGGGCACTTTTAAAATTTTCATTTTTGACCAATTCGATAGGTCCGGGGCTTAGGTAAGTTAACATATGTCACAGAACCGTTAAAGCTCCTGTTCAAAAATGATGCTCCGAAGCCAACTTCTGTCACCTCAGTGATACATTTTGGAATGGTACCTAAAGTTCAAAGCAGAAATAGGGGCACTTTTGAAATTTTCATTTTTGACCAATTCGATAGGTCCGGGGGGCTTAGGAAGTTATCATATGTCACAAAACCGTTAAAGCTCCTGTTCAAAAATTATGCTCCGAAATCAACTTCTGTCACCTCAGTGCTACATATTGCAATGGTACCTAAAGTTTAAAGCAGAAATTGGGGCACTTTTAAAATTTTCATTTTTAACCAATTCGATAGGTCCGGGGCTTAGGTAAGTTATCATATGTCACAAAACCGTTAAAGCTCCTTTTCAAAAATGATGCTCAGAAGCCAACTTCTTTCACCTCAGTGATACATTTTGGAATGGTACCTAAAGTTTAAAGCAGAAATAGGGGCACTTTTGAAATTTTCATTTTTGACCAATTCGATAGGTCTGGGGCTTAGGTAAGTTATCATATGTCACAAAACCGTTAAAGCTCCTGTTCAAAAATTATGCTCCGAAATCAACTTCTGTCACCTCAGTGATACATTTTGGAATGGTACTTAAAGTTTAAAGCAGAAATAGGGGCACTTTTGACATTTTCATTTTTGACCAATTCGATAGGTCTGGGGCTTAAGTAAGTTATCATATGTCACAGAACCGTTAAAGATTTTGTTCAAAAAGGATGCTTCTAAGCCAACTTCTGTCACCTCAGTGATACATTTTGTAATGGTACCTAAAGTTTAAAGCAGAAATAGGGGCACTTTTGAAATTTTCCTTTTTGACCAATTCGATAGGTCCGGGGCTTAGGTAAGTTATCATATGTCACAAAACCGTTAAAGCTCCTGTTCAAAAATGATGCTCCGAAATAAACTTATGTCACCTCAGTGATACATTTTGGAATGGTACCTAAAGTTTAAAGCTGAAATTGGTGCAATTTTAAAATTTTCATTTTTGACCAATTCGATAGGTCCGGGGCTTATGTAAGTTATCATATGTCACAGAACCGTTAAAGCTTCTGTTCAAAAATGATGCTCAGAAGCCAACTTCTATAACCTCAGTGATACATTTTGGAATGGTACCTAAAGTTTAAAGCAGAAATAGGGGGACTTTTGAAATTTTAATTTTTGACCAATTCGATAGGTCCGGGGCTTAGGTAAGTTATCATATGTCACAAAACCGTTAAAGCTCCTGTTCAAAAATTATGCTCCGAAATCAACTTCTGTCACCTCAGTGATACATTTTGGAATGGTACCTAAAGTTTAAAGCAGAAATAGGGGCACTTTTGAAATTTTCATTTTTTACCAATTCGATAGGTCCGGGGCTTAGGTAAGTTATCATATGTCACAAAACCGTTAAAGCTCCTGTTCAAAAATTATGCTCCGAAATAAACTTCTGTCACCTCAGTGCTACATATTGCAATGGTACCTAAAGTTTAAAGCTGAAATTGGTGCTCTTATAAAATTTTCATTTTTGACCAATTCGATAGGTCCGGGGCTTAGGTAAGTAATCATATGTCACAAAACCATTAAAGCTCCTGTTCAAAAATGATGCTCCGAAATAAACTTATGTCACCTCAGTGATACATTTTGGAATGGTACCTAAAGTTTAAAGCAGAAATAGGGGCACTTTTGAAATTTTCATTTTTTGACCAATTCGATAGGTCCGGGGCTTAGGTAAGTTATCATATGTCACAAAACCGTTAAAGCTCCTGTTCAAAAATTATGCTCCGAAATAAACTTCTGTCACCTCAGTGCTACATATTGCAATGGTACCTAAAGTTTAAAGCTGAAATTGGTGCTCTTTTAAAATTTTCATTTTTGACCAATTCGATAGGTCCGGGGCTTAGGTAAGTTATCATATGTCACAGAACCGTTAAAGCTCCTGTTCAAAAATGATGCTCAGAAGCCAACTTCTGTAACCTCAGAGATACATTTTGGAATGGTACCTAAAGTTTAAAGCAGAAATAGGGGGACTTTTGAAATTTTCATTTTTGACCAATTCGATAGGTCCGGGGCTTAGGTAAGTCATCATATGTCACAAAACCGTTAAAGCTCCTGTTCAAAAATTATGCTCCGAAATCAACTTCTGTCACCACAGTGATACATTTTGGAATGGTACCTAAAGTTTAAAGCAGAAATAGGGGCACTTTTGAAATTTTCATTTTTGACCAATTCAATAGGTCCGGGGCTTAGGTAAGTTATCATATGTCACAAAACCGTTAAAGCTCCTGTTCAAAAATTATGCTCCGAAATCAACTTCTGTCACCTCAGTGATACATTTTGGAATGGTACCTAAAGTTTAAAGCAGAAATAGGGGCACTTTTGAAATTTTCATTTTTGACCAATTCGATAGGTCCGGGGTTTAGGTAAGTTATCATATGTCACAAAACCGTTAAAGCTCCTGTTCAAAAATTATGCTCCAAAATAAACTTCTGTCACCTCAGTGCTACATATTGCAATGGTACCTAAAGTTTAAAGCTGAAATTGGTGCTCTTTTAAAATTTTCATTTTTGACCAATTCGATAGGTCCGGGGCTTAGGTAAGTAATCATATGTCACAAAACCGTTAAAGCTCCTGTTCAAAAATGATGCTCCGAAATAAACTTATGTCACCTCAGTGATACATTTTGGAATGGTACCTAAAGTTTAAAGCAGAAATAGGGGCACTTTTGAAATTTTCATTTTTTGACCAATTCGATAGGTCCGGGGCTTAGGTAAGTTATCATATGTCACAAAACCGTTAAAGCTCCTGTTCAAAAATTATGCTCCGAAATAAACATCTGTCACTTCAGTGCTACATATTGCAATGGTACCTAAAGTTTAAAGCTGAAATTGGTGCTCTTTTAAAATTTTCATTTTTGACCAATTCGATAGGTCCGGGGCTTAGGTAAGTTATCATATGTCACAAAACCGTTAAAGCTCCTGTTCAAAAATTATGCTCCGAAATCAACTTCTGTCACCTCAGTGATACATTTTGGAATGGTACTTAAAGTTTAAAGCAGAAATAGGGGCACTTTTGAAATTTTCATTTTTGACCAATTCGATAGGTCCGGGGCTTAAGTAAGTTATCATATGTCACAGAACCGTTAAAGCTTTTGTTCAAAAAGGATGCTTCTAAGCCAACTTCTCTCACCTCAGTGATACATTTTGTAATGGTACCTAAAGTTTAAAGCAGAAATAGGGGGACTTTTGAAATTTTCATTTTTGACCAATTCGATAGGTCCGGGGCTTAGGTAAGTTATCATATGTCACAAAACCGTTAAAGCTCCTGTTCAAAAATTATGCTCCGAAATCAACTTCTGTCACCACAGTGATACATTTTGGAATGGTACCTAAAGTTTAAAGCAGAAATAGGGGCACTTTTGAAATTTTCATTTTTGACCAATTCAATAGGTCCGGGGCTTAGGTAAGTTATCATATGTCACAAAACCGTTAAAGCTCCTGTTCAAAAATGATGCTCCGAAATCAACTTCTGTCACCTCAGTGATACATTTTGGAATGGTACTTAAAGTTTAAAGCAGAAATAGGGGCACTTTTGAAATTTTCATTTTGACCAATTCGATAGGTCCGGGGCTTAAGTAAGTTATCATATGTCACAGAACCGTTAAAGCTTTTGTTCAAAAAGGATGCTTCTAAGCCAACTTCTCTCACCTCAGTGATACATTTTGTAATGGTACCTAAAGTTTAAAGCAGAAATAGGGGCACTTTTGAAATTTTCATTTTTGACCAATTCGATAGGTCCGGGGCTTATGTAAGTTATCATATGTCACAGAACCGTTAAAGCTCCTGTTCAAAAATTATGCTCAGAAGCCAACTTCTGTAACCTCAGAGATACATTTTGGAATGGTACCTTAAGTTTAAAGCAGAAATAGGGGGACTTTTGAAATTTTCATTTTTGACCAATTCGATAGGTCAGGGGCTTAGGTAAGTTATCATATGTCACAAAACCGTTAAAGCTCCTGTTCAAAAATTATGCTCCGAAATCAACTTCTGTCACCACAGTGATACATTTTGTAATGGTACCTAAAGTTTAAAGCAGAAATAGGGGCACTTTTGAAATTTTCATTTTTGACCAATTCAATAGGTCCGGGGCTTAGGTAAGTTATCATATGTCACAAAACCGTTAAAGCTCCTGTTCAAAAATGATGCTCCGAAATAAACTTATGTCACCTCAGTGATACATTTTGGAATGGTACCTAAAGTTTAAAGCAGAAATAGGGGCACTTTTGAAATTTTCATTTTTTGACCAATTCGATAGGTCCGAGGGCTTAGGTAAGTTATCATATGTCACAAAACCGTTAAAGCTCCTGTTCAAAAATTATGCTCCGAAATCAACTTCTGTCACCTCAGTGATACATTTTGGAATGGTACTTACAGTTTAAAGCAGAAATAGGGGCACTTTTGACATTTTCATTTTTGACCAATTCGATAGGTCTGGGGCTTAAGTAAGTTATCATATGTCACAGAACCGTTAAAGCTTTTGTTCAAAAAGGATGCTTCTAAGCCAACTTCTGTCACCTCAGTGATACATTTTGTAATGGTACCTAAAGTTTAAAGCAGAAATAGGGGCACTTTTGAAATTTTCATTTTTGACCAATTCGATAGGTCCGGGGCTTAGGTAAGTTATCATATGTCACAAAACCGTTAAAGCTCCTGTTCAAAAATGATGCACCGAAATAAACTTATGTCACCTCAGTGATACATTTTGGAATGGTACCTAAAGTTTAAAGCTGAAATTGGTGCAATTTTAAAATTTTCATTTTTGACCAATTCGATAGGTCCGGGGCTTATGTAAGTTATCATATGTCACAGAACCGTTAAAGCTCCTGTTCAAAAATGATGCTCAGAAGCCAACTTCTGTAACCTCAGAGATACATTTTGGAATGGTACCTAAAGTTTAAAGCAGAAATAGGGGGACTTTTGAAATTTTCATTTTTGACCAATTCGATAGGTCCGGGGCTTAGGTAAGTTATCATATGTCACAAAACCGTTAAAGCTCCTGTTCAAAAATTATGCTCCGAAATCAACTTCTGTCACCACAGTGATACATTTTGGAATGGTACCTAAAGTTTAAAGCAGAAATAGGGGCACTTTTGAAATTTTCATTTTTGACCAATTCAATAGGTCCGGGGCTTAGGTAAGTTATCATATGTCACAAAACCGTTAAAGCTCCTGTTCAAAAATTATGCTCCGAAATCAACTTCTGTCACCTCAGTGATACATTTTGGAATGGTACCTAAAGTTTAAAGCAGAAATAGGGGCACTTTTGAAATTTTCATTTTTGACCAATTCGATAGGTCCGGGGCTTAGGTAAGTTATCATATGTCACAAAACCGTTAAAGCTCCTGTTCAAAAATTATGCTCCGAAATCAACTTCTGTCACCTCAGTGATACATTTTGGAATGGTACTTAAAGTTTAAAGCAGAAATAGGGGCACTTTTGACATTTTCATTTTTGACCAATTCGATAGGTCTGGGGCTTAAGTAAGTTATCATATGTCACAGAACCGTTAAAGATTTTGTTCAAAAAGGATGCTTCTAAGCCAACTTCTGTCACCTCAGTGATACATTTTGTAATGGTACCTAAAGTTTAAAGCAGATTTAGGGGCACTTTTGAAATTTTCCTTTTTGACCAATTCGATAGGTCCGGGGCTTAGGTAAGTTATCATATGTCACAAAACCGTTAAAGCTCCTGTTCAAAAATGATGCTCCGAAATAAACTTATGTCACCTCAGTGATACATTTTGGAATGGTACCTAAAGTTTAAAGCTGAAATTGGTGCAATTTTAAAATTTTCATTTTTGACCAATTCGATAGGTCCGGGGCTTATGTAAGTTATCATATGTCACAGAACCGTTAAAGCTCCTGTTCAAAAATGATGCTCAGAAGCCAACTTCTGTAACCTCAGAGATACATTTTGGAATGGTACCTAAAGTTTAAAGCAGAAATAGGGGGACTTTTGAAATTTTCATTTTTGACCAATTCGATAGGTCCGGGGCTTAGGTAAGTTATCATATGTCACAAAACCGTTAAAGCTACTGTTCAAAAATTATGCTCCGAAATCAACTTCTGTCACCACAGTGATACATTTTGGAATGGTACCTAAAGTTTAAAGCAGAAATAGGGGCACTTTTGACATTTTCATTTTTGACCAATTCGATAGGTCCGGGGTTTAGGTAGGTTATCATATGTCACAAAACCGTTAAAGCTCCTGTTCAAAAATTATGCTCCAAAATAAACTTCTGTCACCTCAGTGCTACATATTGCAATGGTACCTAAAGTTTAAAGCTGAAATTGGTGCTCTTTTAAAATTTTCATTTTTGACCAATTCGATAGGTCCGGGGCTTAGGTAAGTTATCATATGTCACAAAACCGTTAAAGCTCCTGTTCAAAAATTATGCTCCGAAATCAACTTATGTCACCTCAGTGATAAATTTTGGAATGGTACCTAAAGTTTAAAGCAGAAATAGGGGCACTTTTGAAATTTTCATTTTTTACCAATTCGATAGGACCGGGGCTTAGGTAAGTTATCATATGTCACAAAACCGTTAAAGCTCCTGTTCAAAAATTATGCTCCGAAATAAACTTCTGTCACCTCAGTGCTACATATTGCAATGGTACCTAAAGTTTAAAGCTGAAATTGGTGCTCTTATAAAATTTTCATTTTTGACCAATTCGATAGGTCCGGGGCTTAGGTAAGTTATCATATGTCACAAAACCGTTAAAGCTCCTGTTCAAAAATGATGCTCCGAAATAAACTTATGTCACCTCAGTGATACATTTTGGAATGGTACCTAAAGTTTAAAGCAGAAATAGGGGCACTTTTGAAATTTTCATTTTTTGACCAATTCGATAGGTCCGGGGCTTAGGTAAGTTATCATATGTCACAAAACCGTTAAAGCTCCTGTTCAAAAATTATGCTCCGAAATAAACATCTGTCACTTCAGTGCTACATATTGCAATGGTACCTAAAGTTTAAAGCTGAAATTGGTGCTCTTTTAAAATTTTCATTTTTGACCAATTCGATAGGTCCGGGGCTTAGGTAAGTTATCATATGTCACAAAACCGTTAAAGCTCCTGTTCAAAAATTATGCTCCGAAATCAACTTCTGTCACCTCAGTGATACATTTTGGAATGGTACTTAAAGTTTAAAGCAGAAATAGGGGCACTTTTGAAATTTTCATTTTTGACCAATTCGATAGGTCCGGGGCTTAAGTAAGTTATCATATGTCACAGAACCGTTAAAGCTTTTGTTCAAAAAGGATGCTTCTAAGCCAACTTCTCTCACCTCAGTGATACATTTTGTAATGGTACCTAAAGTTTAAAGCAGAAATAGGGGGACTTTTGAAATTTTCATTTTTGACCAATTCGATAGGTCCGGGGCTTAGGTAAGTTATCATATGTCACAAAACCGTTAAAGCTCCTGTTCAAAAATTATGCTCCGAAATCAACTTCTGTCACCACAGTGATACATTTTGGAATGGTACCTAAAGTTTAAAGCAGAAATAGGGGCACTT
The DNA here is from genome assembly GCF_028390025.1 of Pseudophryne corroboree. Lineage (NCBI taxonomy): Eukaryota > Metazoa > Chordata > Amphibia > Anura > Myobatrachidae > Pseudophryne > Pseudophryne corroboree. Next base: position 986,719 of record NW_026968356.1, read on the forward strand.
TTGAAATTTTCATTTTTGACCAATTCAATAGGTCCGGGGCTTAGGTAAGTTATCATATGTCACAAAACCGTTAAAGCTCCTGTTCAAAAATTATGCTCCGAAATCAACTTCTGTCACCTCAGTGATACATTTTGGAATGGTACTTAAAGTTTAAAGCAGAAATAGGGGCACTTTTGAAATTTTCATTTTTGACCAATTCGATAGGTCCGGGGCTTAAGTAAGTTATCATATGTCACAGAACCGTTAAAGTTTTTGTTCAAAAAGGATGCTTCTAAGCCAACTTCTCTCACCTCAGTGATACATTTTGTAATGGTACCTAAAGTTTAAAGCAGAAATAGGGGCACTTTTGAAATTTTCATTTTTGACCCATTCGATAGGTCCGGGGCTTAGGTAAGTTATCATATGTCACAAAACCGTTAAAGCTCCTGTTCAAAAATGATGCTCCGAAATAAACTTATGTCACCTCAGTGATACATTTTGGAATGGTACCTAAAGTTTAAAGCTGAAATTGGTGCAATTTTAAAATTTTCATTTTTGACCAATTTGATAGGTCCGGGGCTTATGTAAGTTATCATATGTCACAGAACCGTTAAAGCTCCTGTTCAAAAATTATGCTCAGAAGCCAACTTCTGTAACCTCAGAGATACATTTTGGAATGGTACCTAAAGTTTAAAGCAGAAATAGGGGGACTTTTGAAATTTTCATTTTTGACCAATTCGATAGGTCCGGGGCTTAGGTAAGTTATCATATGTCACAAAACCGTTAAAGCTCCTGTTCAAAAATTATTCTCCGAAATCAACTTCTGTCACCTCAGTGATACATTTTGGAATGGTACTTAAAGTTTAAAGCAGAAATAGGGGCACTTTTGAAATTTTCATTTTTGACCAATTCGATAGGTCCGGGGCTTAGGTAAGTTATCATATGTCACAAAACCGTTAAAGCTCCTGTTCAAAAATATGCTCTGAAATAAACTTATGTCACCTCAGTGATACATTTTGGAATGGTAGCTAAAGTTTAAAGCAGAAATTCGGGCACTTTTAAAATTTTCATTTTTGACCAATTCGATAGGTCCGGGGCTTAGGTAAGTTAACATATGTCACAGAACCGTTAAAGCTCCTGTTCAAAAATGATGCTCCGAAGCCAACTTCTGTCACCTCAGTGATACATTTTGGAATGGTACCTAAAGTTCAAAGCAGAAATAGGGGCACTTTTGAAATTTTCATTTTTGACCAATTCGATAGGTCCGGGGGGCTTAGGAAGTTATCATATGTCACAAAACCGTTAAAGCTCCTGTTCAAAAATTATGCTCCGAAATCAACTTCTGTCACCTCAGTGCTACATATTGCAATGGTACCTAAAGTTTAAAGCAGAAATTGGGGCACTTTTAAAATTTTCATTTTTAACCAATTCGATAGGTCCGCGGCTTAGGTAAGTTATCATATGTCACAAAACCGTTAAAGCTCCTTTTCAAAAATGATGCTCAGAAGCCAAATTCTTTCACCTCAGTGATACATTTTGGAATGGTACCTAAAGTTTAAAGCAGAAATAGGGGCACTTTTGAAATTTTCATTTTTGACCAATTCGATAGGTCCGGGGCTTAGGTAAGTTATCATATGTCACAAAACCGTTAAAGCTCCTGTTCAAAAATTATGCTCCGAAATCAACTTCTGTCACCTCAGTGATACATTTTGGAATGGTACTTAAAGTTTAAAGCAGAAATCGGGGCACTTTTGACATTTTCATTTTTGACCAATTCGATAGGTCTGGGGCTTAAGTAAGTTATCATATGTCACAGAACCGTTAAAGATTTTGTTCAAAAAGGATGCTTCTAAGCCAACTTCTGTCACCTCAGTGATACATTTTGTAATGGTACCTAAAGTTTAAAGCAGAAATAGGGGCACTTTTGAAATGTTCCTTTTTGACCAATTCGATAGGTCCGGGGCTTAGGTAAGTTATCATATGTCACAAAACCGTTAAAGCTCCTGTTCAAAAATGATGCTCCGAAATAAACTTATGTCACCTCAGTGATACATTTTGGAATGGTACCTAAAGTTTAAAGCTGAAATTGGTGCAATTTTAAAATTTTCATTTTTGACCAATTCGATAGGTCCGGGGCTTATGTAAGTTATCATATGTCACAGAACCGTTAAAGCTCCTGTTCAAAAATGATGCTCAGAAGCCAACTTCTATAACCTCAGTGATACATTTTGGAATGGTACCTAAAGTTTAAAGCAGAAATAGGGGGACTTTTGAAATTTTAATTTTTGACCAATTCGATAGGTCCGGGGCTTAGGTAAGTTATCATATGTCACAAAACCGTTAAAGCTCCTGTTCAAAAATTATGCTCCGAAATCAACTTCTGTCACCTCAGTGATACATTTTGGAATGGTACCTAAAGTTTAAAGCAGAAATAGGGGCACTTTTGAAATTTTCATTTTTTACCAATTCGATAGGTCCGGGGCTTAGGTAAGTTATCATATGTCACAAAACCGTTAAAGCTCCTGTTCAAAAATTATGCTCCGAAATCAAATTCTGTCACCACAGTGATACATTTTGGAATGGTACCTAAAGTTTAAAGCAGAAATAGGGGCACTTTTGAAATTTTCATTTTTGACCAATTCAATAGGTCCGGGGCTTAGGTAAGTTATCATATGTCACAAAACCGTTAAAGCTCCTGTTCAAAAATTATGCTCCGAAATCAACTTCTGTCACCTCAGTGATACATTTTGGAATGGTACTTAAAGTTTAAAGCAGAAATAGGGGCACTTTTGAAATTTTCATTTTTGACCAATTCGATAGGTCCGGGGCTTAGGTAAGTTATCATATGTCACAAAACCGTTAAAGCTCCTGTTCAAAAATTATGCTCCGAAATCAACTTCTGTCACCACAGTGATACATTTTGGAATGGTACCTAAAGTTTAAAGCAGAAATAGGGGCACTTTTGAAATTTTCATTTTTGACCAATTCAATAGGTCCGGGGCTTAGGTAAGTTATCATATGTCACAAAACCGTTAAATCTCCTGTTCAAAAATTATTCTCCGAAATCAACTTCTGTCACCTCAGTGATACATTTTGGAATGGTACTTAAAGTTTAAAGCAGAAATAGGGGCACTTTTGAAATTTTCATTTTTGACCAATTCGATAGGTCCGGGGCTTAGGTAAGTTATCATATGTCACAAAACCGTTAAAGCTCCTGTTCAAAAATGATGCTCCGAAATAAACTTATGTCACCTCAGTGATACATTTTGGAATGGTACCTAAAGTTTAAAGCTGAAATTGGTGCAATTTTAAAATTTTCATTTTTGACCAATTCGATAGGTCCGGGGCTTATGTAAGTTATCATATGTCACAGAACCGTTAAAGCTCCTGTTCAAAAATGATGCTCAGAAGCCAACTTCTATAACCTCAGTGATACATTTTGGAATGGTACCTAAAGTTTAAAGCAGAAATAGGGGGACTTTTGAAATTTTAATTTTTGACCAATTCGATAGGTCCGGGGCTTAGGTAAGTTATCATATGTCACAAAACCGTTAAAGCTCCTGTTCAAAAATTATGCTCCGAAATCAACTTCTGTCACCTCAGTGATACATTTTGGAATGGTACCTAAAGTTTAAAGCAGAAATAGGGGCACTTTTGAAATTTTCATTTTTTACCAATTCGATAGGTCCGGGGCTTAGGTAAGTTATCATATGTCACAAAACCGTTAAAGCTCCTGTTCAAAAATTATGCTCCGAAATAAACTTCTGTCACCTCAGTGCTACATATTGCAATGGTACCTAAAGTTTAAAGCTGAAATTGGTGCTCTTATAAAATTTTCATTTTTGACCAATTCGATAGGTCCGGGGCTTAGGTAAGTAATCATATGTCACAAAACCGTTAAAGCTCCTGTTCAAAAATGATGCTCCGAAATAAACTTATGTCACCTCAGTGATACATTTTGGAATGGTACCTAAAGTTTAAAGCAGAAATAGGGGCACTTTTGAAATTTTCATTTTTTGACCAATTCGATAGGTCCGGGGCTTAGGTAAGTTATCATATGTCACAAAACCGTTAAAGCTCCTGTTCAAAAATGATGCTCCGAAATAAACTTCTGTCACCTCAGTGCTACATATTGCAATGGTACCTAAAGTTTAAAGCTGAAATTGGTGCTCTTTTAAAATTTTCATTTTTGACCAATTCGATAGGTCCGGGGCTTAGGTAAGTTATCATATGTCACAAAACCGTTAAAGCTCCTGTTCAAAAATTATGCTCCGAAATCAACTTCTGTCACCTCAGTGATACATTTTGGAATGGTACTTAAAGTTTAAAGCAGAAATAGGGGCACTTTTGAAATTTTCATTTTTGACCAATTCAATAGGTCCTGGGCTTAAGTAAGTTATCATATGTCACAGAACCGTTAAAGCTTTTGTTCAAAAAGGATGCTTCTAAGCCAACTTCTGTCACCTCAGTGATACATTTTGTAATGGTACCTAAAGTTTAAAGCAGAAATAGGGGCACTTTTGAAATTTTCATTTTTGACCAATTCGATAGGTCCGGGGCTTAGGTAAGTTATCATATGTCACAAAACCGTTAAAGCTCCTGTTCAAAAATGATGCACCGAAATAAACTTATGTCACCTCAGTGATACATTTTGGAATGGTACCTAAAGTTTAAAGCTGAAATTGGTGCAATTTTAAAATTTTCATTTTTGACCAATTCGATAGGTCCGGGGCTTATGTAAGTTATCATATGTCACAGAACCGTTAAAGCTCCTGTTCAAAAATGATGCTCAGAAGCCAACTTCTGTAACCTCAGAGATACATTTTGGAATGGTACCTAAAGTTTAAAGCAGAAATAGGGGGACTTTTGAAATTTTCATTTTTGACCAATTCGATAGGTCCGGGGCTTAGGTAAGTTATCATATGTCACAAAACCGTTAAAGCTCCTGTTCAAAAATTATGCTCCGAAATCAACTTCTGTCACCACAGTGATACATTTTGGAATGGTACCTAAAGTTTAAAGCAGAAATAGGGGCACTTTTGAAATTTTCATTTTTGACCAATTCAATAGGTCCGGGGCTTAGGTAAGTTATCATATGTCACAAAACCGTTAAAGCTCCTGTTCAAAAATTATGCTCCGAAATCAACTTCTGTCACCTCAGTGATACATTTTGGAATGGTACCTAAAGTTTAAAGCAGAAATAGGGGCACTTTTGAAATTTTCATTTTTGACCAATTCGATAGGTCCGGGGCTTAGGTAAGTTATCATATGTCACAAAACCGTTAAAGCTCCTGTTCAAAAATTATGCTCCGAAATCAACTTCTGTCACCTCAGTGATACATTTTGGAATGGTACTTAAAGTTTAAAGCAGAAATAGGGGCACTTTTGACATTTTCATTTTTGACCAATTCGATAGGTCTGGGGCTTAAGTAAGTTATCATATGTCACAGAACCGTTAAAGATTTTGTTCAAAAAGGATGCTTCTAAGCCAACTTCTGTCACCTCAGTGATACATTTTGTAATGGTACCTAAAGTTTAAAGCAGAAATAGGGGCACTTTTGAAATTTTCCTTTTTGACCAATTCGATAGGTCCGGGGCTTAGGTAAGTTATCATATGTCACAAAACCGTTAAAGCTCCTGTTCAAAAATGATGCTCCGAAATAAACTTATGTCACCTCAGTGATACATTTTGGAATGGTACCTAAAGTTTAAAGCTGAAATTGGTGCAATTTTAAAATTTTCATTTTTGACCAATTCGATAGGTCCGGGGCTTATGTAAGTTATCATATGTCACAGAACCGTTAAAGCTCCTGTTCAAAAATGATGCTCAGAAGCCAACTTCTGTAACCTCAGAGATACATTTTGGAATGGTACCTAAAGTTTAAAGCAGAAATAGGGGGACTTTTGAAATTTTCATTTTTGACCAATTCGATAGGTCCGGGGCTTAGGTAAGTTATCATATGTCACAAAACCGTTAAAGCTACTGTTCAAAAATTATGCTCCGAAATCAACTTCTGTCACCACAGTGATACATTTTGGAATGGTACCTAAAGTTTAAAGCAGAAATAGGGGCACTTTTGAAATTTTCATTTTTGACCAATTCGATAGGTCCGGGGTTTAGGTAGGTTATCATATGTCACAAAACCGTTAAAGCTCCTGTTCAAAAATTATGCTCCAAAATAAACTTCTGTCACCTCAGTGCTACATATTGCAATGGTACCTAAAGTTTAAAGCTGAAATTGGTGCTCTTTTAAAATTTTCATTTTTGACCAATTCGATAGGTCCGGGGCTTAGGTAAGTTATCATATGTCACAAAACCGTTAAAGCTCCTGTTCAAAAATTATGCTCCGAAATCAACTTCTGTCACCTCAGTGATAAATTTTGGAATGGTACCTAAAGTTTAAAGCAGAAATAGGGGCACTTTTGAAATTTTCATTTTTTACCAATTCGATAGGACCGGGGCTTAGGTAAGTTATCATATGTCACAAAACCGTTAAAGCTCCTGTTCAAAAATTATGCTCCGAAATAAACTTCTGTCACCTCAGTGCTACATATTGCAATGGTACCTAAATTTTAAAGCTGAAATTGGTGCTCTTATAAAATTTTCATTTTTGACCAATTCGATAGGTCCGGGGCTTAGGTAAGTAATCATATGTCACAAAACCGTTAAAGCTCCTGTTCAAAAATGATGCTCCGAAATAAACTTATGTCACCTCAGTGATACATTTTGGAATGGTACCTAAAGTTTAAAGCAGAAATAGGGGCACTTTTGAAATTTTCATTTTTTGACCAATTCGATAGGTCCGGGGCTTAGGTAAGTTATCATATGTCACAAAACCGTTAAAGCTCCTGTTCAAAAATTATGCTCCGAAATAAACATCTGTCACTTCAGTGCTACATATTGCAATGGTACCTAAAGTTTAAAGCTGAAATTGGTGCTCTTTTAAAATTTTCATTTTTGACCAATTCGATAGGTCCGGGGCTTAGGTAATTTATCATATGTCACAAAACCGTTAAAGCTCCTGTTCAAAAATTATGCTCCGAAATCAACTTCTGTCACCTCAGTGATACATTTTGGAATGGTACTTAAAGTTTAAAGCAGAAATAGGGGCACTTTTGAAATTTTCATTTTTGACCAATTCGATAGGTCCGGGGCTTAAGTAAGTTATCATATGTCACAGAACCGTTAAAGCTTTTGTTCAAAAAGGATGCTTCTAAGCCAACTTCTCTCACCTCAGTGATACATTTTGTAATGGTACCTAAAGTTTAAAGCAGAAATAGGGGGACTTTTGAAATTTTCATTTTTGACCAATTCGATAGGTCCGGGGCTTAGGTAAGTTATCATATGTCACAAAACCGTTAAAGCTCCTGTTCAAAAATTATGCTCCGAAATCAACTTCTGTCACCACAGTGATACATTTTGGAATGGTACCTAAAGTTTAAAGCAGAAATAGGGGCACTTTTGAAATTTTCATTTTTGACCAATTCAATAGGTCCGGGGCTTAGGTAAGTTATCATATGTCACAAAACCGTTAAAGCTCCTGTTCAAAAATTATGCTCCGAAATCAACTTCTGTCACCTCAGTGATACATTTTGGAATGGTACTTAAAGTTTAAAGCAGAAATAGGGGCACTTTTGAAATTTTCATTTTTGACCAATTCGATAGGTCCGGGGCTTAAGTAAGTTATCATATGTCACAGAACCGTTAAAGCTTTTGTTCAAAAAGGATACTTCTAAGCCAACTTCTCTCACCTCAGTGATACATTTTGTAATGGTACCTAAAGTTTAAAGCAGAAATAGGGGCACTTTTGAAATTTTCATTTTTGACCCATTCGATAGGTCCGGGGCTTAGGTAAGTTATCATATGTCACAAAACCGTTAAAGCTCCTGTTCAAAAATGATGCTCCGAAATAAACTTATGTCACCTCAGTGATACATTTTGGAATGGTACCTAAAGTTTAAAGCTGAAATTGGTGCAATTTTAAAATTTTCATTTTTGACCAATTTGATAGGTCCGGGGCTTATGTAAGTTATCATATGTCACAGAACCGTTAAAGCTCCTGTTCAAAAATTATGCTCAGAAGCCAACTTCTGTAACCTCAGAGATACATTTTGGAATGGTACCTAAAGTTTAAAGCAGAAATAGGGGGACTTTTGAAATTTTCATTTTTGACCAATTCGATAGGTCCGGGGCTTAGGTAAGTTATCATATGTCACAAAACCGTTAAAGCTCCTGTTCAAAAATTATTCTCCGAAATCAACTTCTGTCACCTCAGTGATACATTTTGGAATGGTACTTAAAGTTTAAAGCAGAAATAGGGGCACTTTTGAAATTTTCATTTTTGACCAATTCGATAGGTCCGGGGCTTAGGTAAGTTATCATATGTCACAAAACCGTTAAAGCTCCTGTTCAAAAATATGCTCTGAAATAAACTTATGTCACCTCAGTGATACATTTTGGAATGGTAGCTAAAGTTTAAAGCAGAAATTCGGGCACTTTTAAAATTTTCATTTTTGACCAATTCGATAGGTCCGGGGCTTAGGTAAGTTAACATATGTCACAGAACCGTTAAAGCTCCTGTTCAAAAATGATGCTCCGAAGCCAACTTCTGTCACCTCAGTGATACATTTTGGAATGGTACCTAAAGTTCAAAGCAGAAATAGGGGCACTTTTGAAATTTTCATTTTTGACCAATTCGATAGGTCCGGGGGGCTTAGGAAGTTATCATATGTCACAAAACCGTTAAAGCTCCTGTTCAAAAATTATGCTCCGAAATCAACTTCTGTCACCTCAGTGCTACATATTGCAATGGTACCTAAAGTTTAAAGCAGAAATTGGGGCACTTTTAAAATTTTCATTTTTAACCAATTCGATAGGTCCGCGGCTTAGGTAAGTTATCATATGTCACAAAACCGTTAAAGCTCCTTTTCAAAAATGATGCTCAGAAGCCAAATTCTTTCACCTCAGTGATACATTTTGGAATGGTACCTAAAGTTTAAAGCAGAAATAGGGGCACTTTTGAAATTTTCATTTTTGACCAATTCGATAGGTCCGGGGCTTAGGTAAGTTATCATATGTCACAAAACCGTTAAAGCTCCTGTTCAAAAATTATGCTCCGAAATCAACTTCTGTCACCTCAGTGATACATTTTGGAATGGTACTTAAAGTTTAAAGCAGAAATCGGGGCACTTTTGACATTTTCATTTTTGACCAATTCGATAGGTCTGGGGCTTAAGTAAGTTATCATATGTCACAGAACCGTTAAAGATTTTGTTCAAAAAGGATGCTTCTAAGCCAACTTCTGTCACCTCAGTGATACATTTTGTAATGGTACCTAAAGTTTAAAGCAGAAATAGGGGCACTTTTGAAATGTTCCTTTTTGACCAATTCGATAGGTCCGGGGCTTAGGTAAGTTATCATATGTCACAAAACCGTTAAAGTTCCTGTTCAAAAATGATGCTCCGAAATAAACTTATGTCACCTCAGTGATACATTTTGGAATGGTACCTAAAGTTTAAAGCTGAAATTGGTGCAATTTTAAAATTTTCATTTTTGACCAATTCGATAGGTCCGGGGCTTATGTAAGTTATCATATGTCACAGAACCGTTAAAGCTCCTGTTCAAAAATGATGCTCAGAAGCCAACTTCTATAACCTCAGTGATACATTTTGGAATGGTACCTAAAGTTTAAAGCAGAAATAGGGGGACTTTTGAAATTTTAATTTTTGACCAATTCGATAGGTCCGGGGCTTAGGTAAGTTATCATATGTCACAAAACCGTTAAAGCTCCTGTTCAAAAATTATGCTCCGAAATCAACTTCTGTCACCTCAGTGATACATTTTGGAATGGTACCTAAAGTTTAAAGCAGAAATAGGGGCACTTTTGAAATTTTCATTTTTTACCAATTCGATAGGTCCGGGGCTTAGGTAAGTTATCATATGTCACAAAACCGTTAAAGCTCCTGTTCAAAAATTATGCTCCGAAATCAACTTCTGTCACCACAGTGATACATTTTGGAATGGTACCTAAAGTTTAAAGCAGAAATAGGGGCACTTTTGAAATTTTCATTTTTGACCAATTCAATAGGTCCGGGGCTTAGGTAAGTTATCATATGTCACAAAACCGTTAAAGCTCCTGTTCAAAAATTATGCTCCGAAATCAACTTCTGTCACCTCAGTGATACATTTTGGAATGGTACTTAAAGTTTAAAGCAGAAATAGGGGCACTTTTGAAATTTTCATTTTTGACCAATTCGATAGGTCCGGGGCTTAGGTAAGTTATCATATGTCACAAAACCGTTAAAGCTCCTGTTCAAAAATTATGCTCCGAAATCAACTTCTGTCACCACAGTGATACATTTTGGAATGGTACCTAAAGTTTAAAGCAGAAATAGGGGCACTTTTGAAATTTTCATTTTTGACCAATTCAATAGGTCCGGGGCTTAGGTAAGTTATCATATGTCACAAAACCGTTAAAGCTCCTGTTCAAAAATTATTCTCCGAAATCAACTTCTGTCACCTCAGTGATACATTTTGGAATGGTACTTAAAGTTTAAAGCAGAAATAGGGGCACTTTTGAAATTTTCATTTTTGACCAATTCGATAGGTCCGGGGCTTAGGTAAGTTATCATATGTCACAAAACCGTTAAAGCTCCTGTTCAAAAATATGCTCTGAAATAAACTTATGTCACCTCAGTGATACATTTTGGAATGGTAGCTAAAGTTTAAAGCAGAAATTCGGGCACTTTTAAAATTTTCATTTTTGACCAATTCGATAGGTCCGGGGCTTAGGTAAGTTAACATATGTCACAGAACCGTTAAAGCTCCTGTTCAAAAATGATGCTCCGAAGCCAACTTCTGTCACCTCAGTGATACATTTTGGAATGGTACCTAAAGTTCAAAGCAGAAATAGGGGCACTTTTGAAATTTTCATTTTTGACCAATTCGATAGGTCCGGGGCTTAGGTAAGTTATCATATTTCACAAAACCGTTAAAGCTCCTATTCAAAAATTATGCTCCGAAATCAACTTCTGTCACCACAGTGATACATTTTGGAATGGTACCTAAAGTTTAAAGCAGAAATAGGGGCACTTTTGAAATTTTCATTTTTGACCAATTCAATAGGTCCGGGGCTTAGGTAAGTTATCATATGTCACAAAACCGTTAAAGCTCCTGTTCAAAAATTATTCTCCGAAATCAACTTCTGTCACCTCAGTGATACATTTTGGAATGGTACTTAAAGTTTAAAGCAGAAATAGGGGCACTTTTGAAATTTTCATTTTTGACCAATTCGATAGGTCCGGGGCTTAGGTAAGTTATCATATGTCACAAAACCGTTAAAGCTCCTGTTCAAAAATATGCTCTGAAATAAACTTATGTCACCTCAGTGATACATTTTGGAATGGTAGCTAAAGTTTAAAGCAGAAATTCGGGCACTTTTAAAATTTTCATTTTTGACCAATTCGATAGGTCCGGGGCTTAGGTAAGTTAACATATGTCACAGAACCGTTAAAGCTCCTGTTCAAAAATGATGCTCCGAAGCCAACTTCTGTCACCTCAGTGATACATTTTGGAATGGTACCTAAAGTTCAAAGCAGAAATAGGGGCACTTTTGAAATTTTCATTTTTGACCAATTCGATAGGTCCGGGGGGCTTAGGAAGTTATCATATGTCACAAAACCGTTAAAGCTCCTGTTCAAAAATTATGCTCCGAAATCAACTTCTGTCACCTCAGTGCTACATATTGCAATGGTACCTAAAGTTTAAAGCAGAAATTGGGGCACTTTTAAAATTTTCATTTTTAACCAATTCGATAGGTCCGCGGCTTAGGTAAGTTATCATATGTCACAAAACCGTTAAAGCTCCTTTTCAAAAATGATGCTCAGAAGCCAACTTCTTTCACCTCAGTGATACATTTTGGAATGGTACCTAAAGTTTAAAGCAGAAATAGGGGCACTTTTGAAATTTTCATTTTTGACCAATTCGATAGGTCCGGGGCTTAGGTAAGTTATCATATGTCACAAAACCGTTAAAGCTCCTGTTCAAAAATTATGCTCCGAAATCAACTTCTGTCACCTCAGTGATACATTTTGGAATGGTACTTAAAGTTTAAATCAGAAATCGGGGCACTTTTGACATTTTCATTTTTGACCAATTCGATAGGTCTGGGGCTTAAGTAAGTTATCATATGTCACAGAACCGTTAAAGATTTTGTTCAAAAAGGATGCTTCTAAGCCAACTTCTGTCACCTCAGTGATACATTTTGTAATGGTACCTAAAGTTTAAAGCAGAAATAGGGGCACTTTTGAAATGTTCCTTTTTGACCAATTCGATAGGTCCGGGGCTTAGGTAAGTTATCATATGTCACAAAACCGTTAAAGCTCCTGTTCAAAAATGATGCTCCGAAATAAACTTATGTCACCTCAGTGATACATTTTGGAATGGTACCTAAAGTTTAAAGCTGAAATTGGTGCAATTTTAAAATTTTCATTTTTGACCAATTCGATAGGTCCGGGGCTTATGTAAGTTATCATATGTCACAGAACCGTTAAAGCTCCTGTTCAAAAATGATGCTCAGAAGCCAACTTCTATAACCTCAGTGATACATTTTGGAATGGTACCTAAAGTTTAAAGCAGAAATAGGGGGACTTTTGAAATTTTAATTTTTGACCAATTCGATAGGTCCGGGGCTTAGGTAAGTTATCATATGTCACAAAACCGTTAAAGCTCCTGTTCAAAAATTATGCTCCGAAATCAACTTCTGTCACCTCAGTGATACATTTTGGAATGGTACCTAAAGTTTAAAGCAGAAATAGGGGCACTTTTGAAATTTTCATTTTTTACCAATTCGATAGGTCCGGGGCTTAGGTAAGTTATCATATGTCACAAAACCGTTAAAGCTCCTGTTCAAAAATTATGCTCCGAAATAAACTTCTGTCACCTCAGTGCTACATATTGCAATGGTACCTAAAGTTTAAAGCTGAAATTGGTGCTCTTATAAAATTTTCATTTTTGACCAATTCGATAGGTCCGGGGCTTAGGTAAGTAATCATATGTCACAAAACCGTTAAAGCTCCTGTTCAAAAATGATGCTCCGAAATAAACTTATGTCACCTCAGTGATACATTTTGGAATGGTACCTAAAGTTTAAAGCAGAAATAGGGGCACTTTTGAAATTTTCATTTTTTGACCAATTCGATAGGTCCGGGGCTTAGGTAAGTTATCATATGTCACAAAACCGTTAAAGCTCCTGTTCAAAAATTATGCTCCGAAATCAACTTCTGTCACCACAGTGATACATTTTGGAATGGTACCTAAAGTTTAAAGCAGAAATAGGGGCACTTTTGAAATTTTCATTTTTGACCAATTCAATAGGTCCGGGGCTTAGGTAAGTTATCATATGTCACAAAACCGTTAAAGCTCCTGTTCAAAAATTATGCTCCGAAATCAACTTCTGTCACCTCAGTGATACATTTTGGAATGGTACTTAAAGTTTAAAGCAGAAATAGGGGCACTTTTGAAATTTTCATTTTTGACCAATTCGATAGGTCCGGGGCTTAAGTAAGTTATCATATGTCACAGAACCGTTAAAGCTTTTGTTCAAAAAGGATGCTTCTAAGCCAACTTCTCTCACCTCAGTGATACATTTTGTAATGGTACCTAAAGTTTAAAGCAGAAATAGGGGCACTTTTGAAATTTTCATTTTTGACCAATTCGATAGGTCCGGGGCTTAGGTAAGTTATCATATGTCACAAAACCGTTAAAGCTCCTGTTCAAAAATGATGCTCCGAAATAAACTTATGTCACCTCAGTGATACATTTTGGAATGGTACCTAAAGTTTAAAGCAGAAATAGGGGGACTTTTGAAATTTTCATTTTTGACCAATTCGATAGGTCCGGGGCTTAGGTAAGTTATCATATGTCACAAAACCGTTAAAGCTCCTGTTCAAAAATTATGCTCCGAAATCAACTTCTGTCACCACAGTGATACATTTTGGAATGGTACCTATAGTTTAAAGCAGAAATAGGGGCACTTTTGAAATTTTCATTTTTGACCAATTCAATAGGTCCGGGGCTTAGGTAAGTTATCATATGTCACAAAACCGTTAAAGCTCCTGTTCAAAAATTATTCTCCGAAATCAACTTCTGTCACCTCAGTGATACATTTTGGAATGGTACTTAAAGTTTAAAGCAGAAATAGGGGCACTTTTGAAATTTTCATTTTTGACCAATTCGATAGGTCCGGGGCTTAGGTAAGTTATCATATGTCACAAAACCGTTAAAGCTCCTGTTCAAAAATATGCTCTGAAATAAACTTATGTCACCTCAGTGATACATTTTGGAATGGTAGCTAAAGTTTAAAGCAGAAATTCGGGCACTTTTAAAATTTTCATTTTTGACCAATTCGATAGGTCCGGGGCTTAGGTAAGTTAACATATGTCACAGAACCGTTAAAGCTCCTGTTCAAAAATGATGCTCCAAAGCCAACTTCTGTCACCTCAGTGATACATTTTGGAATGGTACCTAAAGTTCAAAGCAGAAATAGGGGCACTTTTGAAATTTTCATTTTTGACCAATTCGATAGGTCCGGGGGGCTTAGGAAGTTATCATATGTCACAAAACCGTTAAAGCTCCTGTTCAAAAATTATGCTCCGAAATCAACTTCTGTCACCTCAGTGCTACATATTGCAATGGTACCTAAAGTTTAAAGCAGAAATTGGGGCACTTTTAAAATTTTCATTTTTAACCAATTCGATAGGTCCGCGGCTTAGGTAAGTTATCATATGTCACAAAACCGTTAAAGCTCCTTTTCAAAAATGATGCTCAGAAGCCAACTTCTTTCACCTCAGTGATACATTTTGGAATGGTACCTAAAGTTTAAAGCAGAAATAGGGGCACTTTTGAAATTTTCATTTTTGACCAATTCGATAGGTCCGGGGCTTAGGTAAGTTATCATATGTCACAAAACCGTTAAAGCTCCTGTTCAAAAATTATGCTCCGAAATCAACTTCTGTCACCTCAGTGATACATTTTGGAATGGTACTTAAAGTTTAAATCAGAAATCGGGGCACTTTTGACATTTTCATTTTTGACCAATTCGATAGGTCTGGGGCTTAAGTAAGTTATCATATGTCACAGAACCGTTAAAGATTTTGTTCAAAAAGGATGCTTCTAAGCCAACTTCTGTCACCTCAGTGATACATTTTGTAATGGTACCTAAAGTTTAAAGCAGAAATAGGGGCACTTTTGAAATGTTCCTTTTTGACCAATTCGATAGGTCCGGGGCTTAGGTAAGTTATCATATGTCACAAAACCGTTAAAGCTCCTGTTCAAAAATTATGCTCCGAAATCAACTTCTGTCACCTCAGTGATACATTTTGGAATGGTACCTAAAGTTTAAAGCAGAAATAGGGGCACTTTTGAAATTTTCATTTTTTACCAATTCGATAGGTCCGGGGCTTAGGTAAGTTATCATATGTCACAAAACCGTTAAAGCTCCTGTTCAAAAATTATGCTCCGAAATAAACTTCTGTCACCTCAGTGCTACATATTGCAATGGTACCTAAAGTTTAAAGCTGAAATTGGTGCTCTTATAAAATTTTCATTTTTGACCAATTCGATAGGTCCGGGGCTTAGGTAAGTAATCATATGTCACAAAACCGTTAAAGCTCCTGTTCAAAAATGATGCTCCGAAATAAACTTATGTCACCTCAGTGATACATTTTGGAATGATACCTAAAGTTTAAAGCAGAAATAGGGGCACTTTTGAAATTTTCATTTTTTGACCAATTCGATAGGTCCGGGGCTTAGGTAAGTTATCATATGTCACAAAACCGTTAAAGCTCCTGTTCAAAAATTATGCTCCGAAATCAACTTCTGTCACCACAGTGATACATTTTGGAATGGTACCTAAAGTTTAAAGCAGAAATAGGGGCACTTTTGAAATTTTCATTTTTGACCAATTCAATAGGTCCGGGGCTTAGGTAAGTTATCATATGTCACAAAACCGTTAAAGCTCCTGTTCAAAAATTATGCTCCGAAATCAACTTCTGTCACCTCAGTGATACATTTTGGAATGGTACTTAAAGTTTAAAGCAGAAATAGGGGCACTTTTGAAATTTTCATTTTTGACCAATTCGATAGGTCCGGGGCTTAAGTAAGTTATCATATGTCACAGAACCGTTAAAGCTTTTGTTCAAAAAGGATGCTTCTAAGCCAACTTCTCTCACCTCAGTGATACATTTTGTAATGGTACCTAAAGTTTAAAGCAGAAATAGGGGCACTTTTGAAATTTTCATTTTTGACCAATTCGATAGGTCCGGGGCTTAGGTAAGTTATCATATGTCACAAAACCGTTAAAGCTCCTGTTCAAAAATGATGCTCCGAAATAAACTTATGTCACCTCAGTGATACATTTTGGAATGGTACCTAAAGTTTAAAGCAGAAATAGGGGGACTTTTGAAATTTTCATTTTTGACCAATTCGATAGGTCCGGGGCTTAGGTAAGTTATCATATGTCACAAAACCGTTAAAGCTCCTGTTCAAAAATTATGCTCCGAAATCAACTTCTGTCACCACAGTGATACATTTTGGAATGGTACCTATAGTTTAAAGCAGAAATAGGGGCACTTTTGAAATTTTCATTTTTGACCAATTCAATAGGTCCGGGGCGTAAGTTATCATATGTCACAAAACCGTTAAAGCTCCTGTTCAAAAATTATTCTCCGAAATCAACTTCTGTCACCTCAGTGATACATTTTGGAATGGTACTTAAAGTTTAAAGCAGAAATAGGGGCACTTTTGAAATTTTCATTTTTGACCAATTCGATAGGTCCGGGGCTTAGGTAAGTTATCATATGTCACAAAACCGTTAAAGCTCCTGTTCAAAAATATGCTCTGAAATAAACTTATGTCACCTCAGTGATACATTTTGGAATGGTAGCTAAAGTTTAAAGCAGAAATTCGGGCACTTTTAAAATTTTCATTTTTGACCAATTCGATAGGTCCGGGGCTTAGGTAAGTTAACATATGTCACAGAACCGTTAAAGCTCCTGTTCAAAAATGATGCTCCGAAGCCAACTTCTGTCACCTCAGTGATACATTTTGGAATGGTACCTAAAGTTCAAAGCAGAAATAGGGGCACTTTTGAAATTTTCATTTTTGACCAATTCGATAGGTCCGGGGCTTAGGTAAGTTATCATATGTCACAAAACCGTTAAAGCTCCTATTCAAAAATTATGCTCCGAAATCAACTTCTGTCACCACAGTGATACATTTTGGAATGGTACCTAAAGTTTAAAGCAGAAATAGGGGCACTTTTGAAATTTTCATTTTTGACCAATTCAATAGGTCCGGGGCTTAGGTAAGTTATCATATGTCACAAAACCGTTAAAGCTCCTGTTCAAAAATTATTCTCCGAAATCAACTTCTGTCACCTCAGTGATACATTTTGGAATGGTACTTAAAGTTTAAAGCAGAAATAGGGGCACTTTTGAAATTTTCATTTTTGACCAATTCGATAGGTCCGGGGCTTAGGTAAGTTATCATATGTCACAAAACCGTTAAAGCTCCTGTTCAAAAATATGCTCTGAAATAAACTTATGTCACCTCAGTGATACATTTTGGAATGGTAGCTAAAGTTTAAAGCAGAAATTCGGGCACTTTTAAAATTTTCATTTTTGACCAATTCGATAGGTCCGGGGCTTAGGTAAGTTAACATATGTCACAGAACCGTTAAAGCTCCTGTTCAAAAATGATGCTCCGAAGCCAACTTCTGTCACCTCAGTGATACATTTTGGAATGGTACCTAAAGTTCAAAGCAGAAATAGGGGCACTTTTGAAATTTTCATTTTTGACCAATTCGATAGGTCCGGGGGGCTTAGGAAGTTATCATATGTCACAAAACCGTTAAAGCTCCTGTTCAAAAATTATGCTCCGAAATCAACTTCTGTCACCTCAGTGCTACATATTGCAATGGTACCTAAAGTTTAAAGCAGAAATTGGGGCACTTTTAAAATTTTCATTTTTAACCAATTCGATAGGTCCGCGGCTTAGGTAAGTTATCATATGTCACAAAACCGTTAAAGCTCCTTTTCAAAAATGATGCTCAGAAGCCAACTTCTTTCACCTCAGTGATACATTTTGGAATGGTACCTAAAGTTTAAAGCAGAAATAGGGGCACTTTTGAAATTTTCATTTTTGACCAATTCGATAGGTCCGGGGCTTAGGTAAGTTATCATATGTCACAAAACCGTTAAAGCTCCTGTTCAAAAATTATGCTCCGAAATCAACTTCTGTCACCTCAGTGATACATTTTGGAATGGTACTTAAAGTTTAAATCAGAAATCGGGGCACTTTTGACATTTTCATTTTTGACCAATTCGATAGGTCTGGGGCTTAAGTAAGTTATCATATGTCACAGAACCGTTAAAGATTTTGTTCAAAAAGGATGCTTCTAAGCCAACTTCTGTCACCTCAGTGATACATTTTGTAATGGTACCTAAAGTTTAAAGCAGAAATAGGGGCACTTTTGAAATGTTCCTTTTTGACCAATTCGATAGGTCCGGGGCTTAGGTAAGTTATCATATGTCACAAAACCGTTAAAGCTCCTGTTCAAAAATTATGCTCCGAAATCAACTTCTGTCACCTCAGTGATACATTTTGGAATGGTACCTAAAGTTTAAAGCAGAAATAGGGGCACTTTTGAAATTTTCATTTTTTACCAATTCGATAGGTCCGGGGCTTAGGTAAGTTATCATATGTCACAAAACCGTTAAAGCTCCTGTTCAAAAATTATGCTCCGAAATAAACTTCTGTCACCTCAGTGCTACATATTGCAATGGTACCTAAAGTTTAAAGCTGAAATTGGTGCTCTTATAAAATTTTCATTTTTGACCAATTCGATAGGTCCGGGGCTTAGGTAAGTAATCATATGTCACAAAACCGTTAAAGCTCCTGTTCAAAAATTATGCTCCGAAATAAACTTCTGTCACCTCAGTGCTACATATTGCAATGGTACCTAAAGTTTAAAGCTGAAATTGGTGCTCTTTTAAAATTTTCATTTTTGACCAATTCGATAGGTCCGGGGCTTAGGTAAGTTATCATATGTCACAAAACCGTTAAAGCTCCTGTTCAAAAATTATGCTCCGAAATCAACTTCTGTCACCTCAGTGATACATTTTGGAATGGTACTTAAAGTTTAAAGCAGAAATAGGGGCACTTTTGAAATTTTCATTTTTGACCAATTCAATAGGTCCTGGGCTTAAGTAAGTTATCATATGTCACAGAACCGTTAAAGCTTTTGTTCAAAAAGGATGCTTCTAAGCCAACTTCTGTCACCTCAGTGATACATTTTGGAATGGTACCTAAAGTTTAAAGCTGAAATTGGTGCAATTTTAAAATTTTCATTTTTGACCAATTCGATAGGTCCGGGGCTTATGTAAGTTATCATATGTCACAGAACCGTTAAAGCTCCTGTTCAAAAATGATGCTCAGAAGCCAACTTCTGTAACCTCAGAGATACATTTTGGAATGGTACCTAAAGTTTAAAGTAGAAATAGGGGGACTTTTGAAATTTTCATTTTTGACCAATTCGATAGGTCCGGGGCTTAGGTAAGTTATCATATGTCACAAAACCGTTAAAGCTCCTGTTCAAAAATTATGCTCCGAAATCAACTTCTGTCACCACAGTGATACATTTTGGAATGGTACCTAAAGTTTAAAGCAGAAATAGGGGCACTTTTGAAATTTTCATTTTTGACCAATTCAATAGGTCCGGGGCTTAGGTAAGTTATCATATGTCACAAAACCGTTAAAGCTCCTGTTCAAAAATTATGCTCCGAAATCAACTTCTGTCACCTCAGTGATACATTTTGGAATGGTACCTAAAGTTTAAAGCAGAAATAGGGGCACTTTTGAAATTTTCATTTTTGACCAATTCGATAGGTCCAGGGCTTAGGTAAGTTATCATATGTCACAAAACCGTTAAAGCTCCTGTTCAAAAATTATGCTCCGAAATCAACTTCTGTCAAATCAGTGATACATTTTGGAATGGTACTTAAAGTTTAAAGCAGAAATAGGGGCACTTTTGACATTTTCATTTTTGACCAATTCGATAGGTCTGGGGCTTAAGTAAGTTATCATATGTCACAGAACCGTTAAAGATTTTGTTCAAAAAGGATGCTTCTTAGCCAACTTCTGTCACCTCAGTGATACATTTTGTAATGGTACCTAAAGTTTAAAGCAGAAATAGGGGCACTTTTGAAATTTTCCTTTTTGACCAATTCGATAGGTCCGGGGCTTAGGTAAGTTATCATATGTCACAAAACCGTTAAAGCTCCTGTTCAAAAATGATGCTCCGAAATAAACTTATGTCACCTCAGTGATACATTTTGGAATGGTACCTAAAGTTTAAAGCTGAAATTGGTGCAATTTTAAAATTTTCATTTTTGACCAATTCGATAGGTCCGGGGCTTATGTAAGTTATCATATGTCACAGAACCGTTAAAGCTCCTGTTCAAAAATGATGCTCAGAAGCCAACTTCTGTAACCTCAGAGATACATTTTGGAATGGTACCTAAAGTTTAAAGCAGAAATAGGGGGACTTTTGAAATTTTCATTTTTGACCAATTCGATAGGTCCGGGGCTTAGGTAAGTTATCATATGTCACAAAACCGTTAAAGCTCCTGTTCAAAAATTATGCTCCGAAATCAACTTCTGTCACCACAGTGATACATTTTGGAATGGTACCTAAAGTTTAAAGCAGAAATAGGGGCACTTTTGAAATTTTCATTTTTGACCAATTCAATAGGTCCGGGGCTTAGGTAAGTTATCATATGTCATAAAACCGTTAAAGCTCCTGTTCAAAAATTATGCTCCGAAATCAACTTCTGTCACCTCAGTGATACATTTTGGAATGGTACCTAAAGTTTAAAGCAGAAATAGGGGCACTTTTGAAATTTTCATTTTTGACCAATTCGATAGGTCCGGGGTTTAGGTAGGTTATCATATGTCACAAAACCGTTAAAGCTCCTGTTCAAAAATTATGCTCCAAAATAAACTTCTGTCACCTCAGTGCTACATATTGCAATGGTACCTAAAGTTTAAAGCTGAAATTGGTGCTCTTTTAAAATTTTCATTTTTGACCAATTCGATAGGTCCGGGGCTTAGGTAAGTTATCATATGTCACAAAACCGTTAAAGCTCCTGTTCAAAAATTATGCTCCGAAATCAACTTCTGTCACCTCAGTGATAAATTTTGGAATGGTACCTAAAGTTTAAAGCAGAAATAGGGGCACTTTTGAAATTTTCATTTTTTACCAATTCGATAGGTCCGGGGCTTAGGTAAGTTATCATATGTCACAAAACCGTTAAAGCTCCTGTTCAAAAATTATGCTCCGAAATAAACTTCTGTCACCTCAGTGCTACATATTGCAATGGTACCTAAAGTTTAAAGCTGAAATTGGTGCTCTTATAAAATTTTCATTTTTGACCAATTCGATAGGTCCGGGGCTTAGGTAAGTAATCATATGTCACAAAACCGTTAAAGCTCCTGTTCAAAAATGATGCTCCGAAATAAACTTATGTCACCTCAGTGATACATTTTGGAATGGTACCTAAAGTTTAAAGCAGAAATAGGGGCACTTTTGAAATTTTCATTTTTTGACCAATTCGATAGGTCCGGGGCTTAGGTAAGTTATCATATGTCACAAAACCGTTAAAGCTCCTGTTCAAAAATGATGCTCCGAAATAAACTTATGTCACCTCAGTGATACATTTTGGAATGGTACCTAAAGTTTAAAGCTGAAATTGGTGCTCTTTTAAAATTTTCATTTTTGACCAATTCGATAGGTCCGGGGCTTAGGTAAGTTATCATATGTCACAAAACCGTTAAAGCTCCTGTTCAAAAATTATGCTCCGAAATCAACTTCTGTCTCCTCAGTGATACATTTTGGAATGGTACTTAAAGTTTAAAGCAGAAATAGGGGCACTTTTGAAATTTTAATTTTTGACCAATTCGATAGGTCCGGGGCTTAAGTAAGTTATCATATGTCACAGAACCGTTAAAGCTTTTGTTCAAAAAGGATGCTTCTAAGCCAACTTCTCTCACCTCAGTGATACATTTTGTAATGGTACCTAAAGTTTAAAGCAGAAATAGGGGGACTTTTGAAATTTTCATTTTTGACCAATTCGATAGGTCCGGGGCTTAGGTAAGTTATCATATGTCACAAAACCGTTAAAGCTCCTGTTCAAAAATTATGCTCCGAAATCAACTTCTGTCACCACAGTGATACATTTTGGAATGGTACCTAAAGTTTAAAGCAGAAATAGGGGCACTTTTGAAATTTTCATTTTTGACCAATTCAATAGGTCCGGGGCTTAGGTAAGTTATCATATGTCACAAAACCGTTAAAGCTCCTATTCAAAAATTATGCTCCGAAATCAACTTCTGTCACCACAGTGATACATTTTGGAATGGTACCTAAAGTTTAAAGCAGAAATAGGGGCACTTTTGAAATTTTCATTTTTGACCAATTCAATAGGTCCGGGGCTTAGGTAAGTTATCATATGTCACAAAACCGTTAAAGCTCCTGTTCAAAAATTATTCTCCGAAATCAACTTCTGTCACCTCAGTGATACATTTTGGAATGGTACTTAAAGTTTAAAGCAGAAATAGGGGCACTTTTGAAATTTTCATTTTTGACCAATTCGATAGGTCCGGGGCTTAGGTAAGTTATCATATGTCACAAAACCGTTAAAGCTCCTGTTCAAAAATATGCTCTGAAATAAACTTATGTCACCTCAGTGATACATTTTGGAATGGTAGCTAAAGTTTCAGCAGAAATTCGGGCACTTTTAAAATTTTCATTTTTGACCAATTCGATAGGTCCGGGGCTTAGGTAAGTTAACATATGTCACAGAACCGTTAAAGCTCCTGTTCAAAAATGATGCTCCGAAGCCAACTTCTGTCACCTCAGTGATACATTTTGGAATGGTACCTAAAGTTCAAAGCAGAAATAGGGGCACTTTTGAAATTTTCATTTTTGACCAATTCGATAGGTCCGGGGGGCTTAGGAAGTTATCATATGTCACAAAACCGTTAAAGCTCCTGTTCAAAAATTATGCTCCGAAATCAACTTCTGTCACCTCAGTGCTACATATTGCAATGGTACCTAAAGTTTAAAGCAGAAATTGGGGCACTTTTAAAATTTTCATTTTTAACCAATTCGATAGGTCCGCGGCTTAGGTAAGTTATCATATGTCACAAAACCGTTAAAGCTCCTTTTCAAAAATGATGCTCAGAAGCCAACTTCTTTCACCTCAGTGATACATTTTGGAATGGTACCTAAAGTTTAAAGCAGAAATAGGGGCACTTTTGAAATTTTCATTTTTGACCAATTCGATAGGTCCGGGGCTTAGGTAAGTTATCATATGTCACAAAACCGTTAAAGCTCCTGTTCAAAAATTATGCTCCGAAATCAACTTCTGTCACCTCAGTGATACATTTTGGAATGGTACTTAAAGTTTAAATCAGAAATCGGGGCACTTTTGACATTTTCATTTTTGACCAATTCGATAGGTCTGGGGCTTAAGTAAGTTATCATATGTCACAGAACCGTTAAAGATTTTGTTCAAAAAGGATGCTTCTAAGCCAACTTCTGTCACCTCAGTGATACATTTTGTAATGGTACCTAAAGTTTAAAGCAGAAATAGGGGCACTTTTGAAATGTTCCTTTTTGACCAATTCGATAGGTCCGGGGCTTAGGTAAGTTATCATATGTCACAAAACCGTTAAAGCTCCTGTTCAAAAATTATGCTCCGAAATCAACTTCTGTCACCTCAGTGATACATTTTGGAATGGTACCTAAAGTTTAAAGCAGAAATAGGGGCACTTTTGAAATTTTCATTTTTTACCAATTCGATAGGTCCGGGGCTTAGGTAAGTTATCATATGTCACAAAACCGTTAAAGCTCCTGTTCAAAAATTATGCTCCGAAATAAACTTCTGTCACCTCAGTGCTACATATTGCAATGGTACCTAAAGTTTAAAGCTGAAATTGGTGCTCTTATAAAATTTTCATTTTTGACCAATTCGATAGGTCCGGGGCTTAGGTAAGTAATCATATGTCACAAAACCGTTAAAGCTCCTGTTCAAAAATTATGCTCCGAAATAAACTTCTGTCACCTCAGTGCTACATATTGCAATGGTACCTAAAGTTTAAAGCTGAAATTGGTGCTCTTTTAAAATTTTCATTTTTGACCAATTCGATAGGTCCGGGGCTTAGGTAAGTTATCATATGTCACAAAACCGTTAAAGCTCCTGTTCAAAAATTATGCTCCGAAATCAACTTCTGTCACCTCAGTGATACATTTTGGAATGGTACTTAAAGTTTAAAGCAGAAATAGGGGCACTTTTGAAATTTTCATTTTTGACCAATTCAATAGGTCCTGGGCTTAAGTAAGTTATCATATGTCACAGAACCGTTAAAGCTTTTGTTCAAAAAGGATGCTTCTAAGCCAACTTCTGTCACCTCAGTGATACATTTTGGAATGGTACCTAAAGTTTAAAGCTGAAATTGGTGCAATTTTAAAATTTTCATTTTTGACCAATTCGATAGGTCCGGGGCTTATGTAAGTTATCATATGTCACAGAACCGTTAAAGCTCCTGTTCAAAAATGATGCTCAGAAGCCAACTTCTGTAACCTCAGAGATACATTTTGGAATGGTACCTAAAGTTTAAAGTAGAAATAGGGGGACTTTTGAAATTTTCATTTTTGACCAATTCGATAGGTCCGGGGCTTAGGTAAGTTATCATATGTCACAAAACCGTTAAAGCTCCTGTTCAAAAATTATGCTCCGAAATCAACTTCTGTCACCTCAGTGATACATTTTGGAATGGTACTTAAAGTTTAAAGCAGAAATAGGGGCACTTTTGAAATTTTCATTTTTGACCAATTCGATAGGTCCGGGGCTTAAGTAAGTTATCATATGTCACAGAACCGTTAAAGCTTTTGTTCAAAAAGGATGCTTCTAAGCCAACTTCTCTCACCTCAGTGATACATTTTGTAATGGTACCTAAAGTTTAAAGCAGAAATAGGGGGACTTTTGAAATTTTCATTTTTGACCAATTCGATAGGTCCGGGGCTTAGGTAAGTTATCATATGTCACAAAACCGTTAAAGCTCCTGTTCAAAAATTATGCTCCGAAATCAACTTCTGTCACCTCAGTGATACATTTTGGAATGGTACTTAAAGTTTAAAGCAGAAATAGGGGCACTTTTGAAATTTTCATTTTTGACCAATTCGATAGGTCCGGGGCTTAAGTAAGTTATCAGCCCCGGGGCTTAGGTAAGTTATCATATGTCACAAAACCGTTAAAGCTCCTGTTCAAAAATGATGCTCTGAAATAAACTTATGTCACCTCAGTGATACATTTTGGAATGGTAGCTAAAGTTTAAAGCAGAAATTGGGGAACTTTTAAAATTTTCATTTTTGACCAATTCGATAGGTCCGGGGGGCTTAGGAAGTTATCATATGTCACAAAACCGTTAAAGCTCCTGTTCAAAAATTATGCTCCGAAATCAACTTCTGTCACCTCAGTGATACATTTTGGAATGGTACTTAAAGTTTAAAGCAGAAATAGGGGCACTTTTGAAATTTTCATTTTTGACCAATTCGATAGGTCCGGGGCTTAGGTAAGTTATCATATGTCACAAAACCGTTAAAGCTCCTGTTCAAAAATGATGCTCCGAAATAAACTTATGTCACCTCAGTGATACATTTTGGAATGGTACCTAAAGTTTAAAGCTGAAATTGGTGCAATTTTAAAATTTTCATTTTTGACCAATTTGATAGGTCCGGGGCTTATGTAAGTTATCATATGTCACAGAACCGTTAAAGCTCCTGTTCAAAAATTATGCTCAGAAGCCAACTTCTGTAACCTCAGAGATACATTTTGGAATGGTACCTAAAGTTTAAAGCAGAAATAGGGGGACTTTTGAAATTTTCATTTTTGACCAATTCGATAGGTCCGGGGCTTAGGTAAGTTATCATATGTCACAAAACCGTTAAAGCTCCTGTTCAAAAATTATGCTCCGAAATCAACTTCTGTCACCACAGTGATACATTTTGGAATGGTACCTAAAGTTTAAAGCAGAAATAGGGGCACTTTTGAAATTTTCATTTTTGACCAATTCAATAGGTCCGGGGCTTAGGTAAGTTATCATATGTCACAAAACCGTTAAAGCTCCTGTTCAAAAATTATTCTCCGAAATCAACTTCTGTCACCTCAGTGATACATTTTGGAATGGTACTTAAAGTTTAAAGCAGAAATAGGGGCACTTTTGAAATTTTCATTTTTGACCAATTCGATAGGTACGGGGCTTAGGTAAGTTATCATATGTCACAAAACCGTTAAAGCTCCTGTTCAAAAATATGCTCTGAAATAAACTTATGTCACCTCAGTGATACATTTTGGAATGGTACTTAAAGTTTAAAGCAGAAATAGGGGCACTTTTAAAATTTTCATTTTTGACCAATTCGATAGGTCCGGGGCTTAGGTAAGTTAACATATGTCACAGAACCGTTAAAGCTCCTGTTCAAAAATGATGCTCCGAAGCCAACTTCTGTCACCTCAGTGATACATTTTGGAATGGTACCTAAAGTTCAAAGCAGAAATAGGGGCACTTTTGAAATTTTCATTTTTGACCAATTCGATAGGTCCGGGGGGCTTAGGAAGTTATCATATGTCACAAAACCGTTAAAGCTCCTGTTCAAAAATTATGCTCCGAAATCAACTTCTGTCACCTCAGTGCTACATATTGCAATGGTACCTAAAGTTTAAAGTAGAAATTGGGGCACTTTTAAAATTTTCATTTTTAACCAATTCGATAGGTCCGCGGCTTAGGTAAGTTATCATATGTCACAAAACCGTTAAAGCTCCTTTTCAAAAATGATGCTCAGAAGCCAACTTCTTTCACCTCAGTGATACATTTTGGAATGGTACCTAAAGTTTAAAGCAGAAATAGGGGCACTTTTGAAATTTTCATTTTTGACCAATTCGATAGGTCCGGGGCTTAGGTAAGTTATCATATGTCACAAAACCGTTAAAGCTCCTGTTCAAAAATTATGCTCCGAAATCAACTTCTGTCACCTCAGTGATACATTTTGGAATGGTACTTAAAGTTTAAAGCAGAAATCGGGGCACTTTTGACATTTTCATTTTTGACCAATTCGATAGGTCTGGGGCTTAAGTAAGTTATCATATGTCACAGAACCGTTAAAGATTTTGTTCAAAAAGGATGCTTCTAAGCCAACTTCTGTCACCTCAGTGATACATTTTGTAATGGTACCTAAAGTTTAAAGCAGAAATAGGGGCACTTTTGAAATGTTCCTTTTTGACCAATTCGATAGGTCCGGGGCTTAGGTAAGTTATCATATGTCACAAAACCGTTAAAGCTCCTGTTCAAAAATGATGCTCCGAAATAAACTTATGTCACCTCAGTGATACATTTTGGAATGGTACCTAAAGTTTAAAGCTGAAATTGGTGCAATTTTAAAATTTTCATTTTTGACCAATTCGATAGGTCCGGGGCTTATGTAAGTTATCATATGTCACAGAACCGTTAAAGCTCCTGTTCAAAAATGATGCTCAGAAGCCAACTTCTATAACCTCAGTGATACATTTTGGAATGGTACCTAAAGTTTAAAGCAGAAATAGGGGGACTTTTGAAATTTTCATTTTTGACCAATTCGATAGGTCCGGGGCTTAGGTAAGTTATCATATGTCACAAAACCGTTAAAGCTCCTGTTCAAAAATTAAGCTCCGAAATCAACTTCTGTCACCTCAGTGATACATTTTGGAATGGTACCTAAAGTTTAAAGCAGAAATAGGGGCACTTTTGAAATTTTCATTTTTTACCAATTCGATAGGTCCGGGGCTTAGGTAAGTTATCATATGTCACAAAACCGTTAAAGCTCCTGTTCAAAAATTATGCTCCGAAATAAACTTCTGTCACCTCAGTGCTACATATTGCAATGGTACCTAAAGTTTAAAGCTGAAATTGGTGCTCTTATAAAATTTTCATTTTTGACCAATTCGATAGGTCCGGGGCTTAGGTAAGTAATCATATGTCACAAAACCGTTAAAGCTCCTGTTCAAAAATGATGCTCCGAAATAAACTTATGTCACCTCAGTGATACATTTTGGAATGGTACCTAAAGTTTAAAGCAGAAATAGGGGCACTTTTGAAATTTTCATTTTTTGACCAATTCGATAGGTCCGGGGCTTAGGTAAGTTATCATATGTCACAAAACCGTTAAAGCTCCTGTTCAAAAATTATGCTCCGAAATCAACTTCTATCACCTCAGTGATACATTTTGGAATGGTACTTAAAGTTTAAAGCAGAAATAGGGGCACTTTTGAAATTTTCATTTTTGACCAATTCGATAGGTCCGGGGCTTAAGTAAGTTATCATATGTCACAGAACCGTTAAAGCTTTTGTTCAAAAAGGATGCTTCTAAGCCAACTTCTGTCACCTCAGTGATACATTTTGTAATGGTACCTAAAGTTTAAAGCAGAAATAGGGGCACTTTTGAAATTTTCATTTTTGACCAATTCGATAGGTCCGGGGCTTAGGTAAGTTATCATATGTCACAAAACCGTTAAAGCTCCTGTTCAAAAATGATGCTCCGAAATAAACTTATGTCACCTCAGTGATACATTTTGGAATGGTACCTAAAGTTTAAAGCTGAAATTGGTGCAATTTTAAAATTTTCATTTTTGACCAATTCGATAGGTCCGGGGCTTAGGTAAGTTATCATATGTCACAAAACCGTTAAAGCTCCTGTTCAAAAATGATGCTCCGAAATAAACTTATGTCACCTCAGTGATACATTTTGGAATGGTACCTAAAGTTTAAAGCAGAAATAGGGGCACTTTTGAAATTTTCATTTTTGACCAATTCAATAGGTCCGGGGCTTAGGTAAGTTATCATATGTCACAAAACCGTTAAAGCTCCTGTTCAAAAATTATGCTCCGAAATCAACTTCTGTCACCTCAGTGATACATTTTGGAATGGTACCTAAAGTTTAAAGCAGAAATAGGGGCACTTTTGAAATTTTCATTTTTGACCAATTCGATAGGTCCGGGGCTTAGGTAAGTTATCATATGTCACAAAACCGTTAAAGCTCCTGTTCAAAAATTATGCTCCAAAATAAACTTCTGTCACCTCAGTGCTACATATTGCAATGGTACCTAAAGTTTAAAGCTGAAATTGGTGCTCTTTTAAAAATTTCATTTTTGACCAATTCGATAGGTCCGGGGCTTAGGTAAGTTATCATATGTCACAAAACCGTTAAAGCTCCTGTTAAAAAATGATGCTCCGAAATAAACTTATGTCACCTTAGTGATACATTTTGGAATGGTACCTAAAGTTTAAAGCTGAAATTGGTGCACTTTTAAAATTTTCACTTTTGACCAATTCGGTAGGTCCGGGGCTTAGGTAAGTTAACATATGTCACAGAACCGTTAAAGCTCCTGTTCAAAAATGATGCTCCAAAGCCAACTTCTGTCACCTCAGTGATACATTTTGAAAAGGTACCTAAAGTTTAAAGCAGAAATTGGGGCACTTTTGAAATTTTCATTTTTGACCAATTCGATAGGTCCGGGGCTTAGGTAATTTATTATATGTCACAAAACCGTTAAAGCTCCTGTTTAAAAATGATGCTCCGAAATCAACTTCTGTCACCTCAGTGCTACATATTGGAATGGTACCTAAAGTTTAAAGCAGAAATTCGGGCACTTTTAACATTTTCATTTTTGACCAATGCGATAGGTTTGGGGCTTAGGTAAATTATCATATGTCACAAAACCGTTAAAGCTCCTGTTCAAAAATGATGCTCCGAAAAAAACATCTGTCACCTCAGTGATACATTTTGGAATGGTACCTAAAGTTTAAAACAGAAATAGGGGTACTTTTGAAATTTTCATTTTTGACCAATTCGATAGGTCCGGGGCTTAGGTAAGTTATCATATGTCACAAAACCGTTAAAGCTCCTGTTCAAAAAGGATGCTCCGAAATAAACTTCTGTCACCTCAGTGCTACATATTGGAATGGTACCTAAAGTTTAAAGCAGAAATTCGGGCACTTTTAAAATTTTCATTTTTGACCAATGCGACAGGTCCGGGGCTTAGGTAAGTTATCATATGTCACAAAACCGTTAAAGCTTCTGTTCAAAAAGGATGCTCCGAAATAAACTTCTGTCACCTCAGTGATACATTTTGGAATGGTACCTAAAGTTTAAAGCTGAAATTGGTGCACTTTTAAAATTTTCATTTTTGACCAATTCGATAGGTCCGGGGCTTAGGTAAGTTAACATATGTCACAGAACCGTTAAAGCTCCTGTTCAAAAATGATGCTCCAAAGCCAACTTCTGTCACCTCAGTGATACATTTTGGAATGGTACCTAAAGTTTAAAGCAGAAATTGGGGCACTTTTGAAATTTTCATTTTTGACCAATGCGATAGGTCCGGGGCTTAGGTAAGTTATTATATGTCACAAAACCGTTAAAGCTCCTGTTTAAAAATTATGCTCCGAAATCAACTTCTGTCACCTCAGTGCTACATATTGGAATGGTACCTAAAGTTTAAAGCAGAAATTCGGGCACTTTTAACATTTTCATTTTTGACCAATGCGATAGGTCCGGGGCTTAGGTAAATTATCATATGTCACAAAACCGTTAAAGCTCCTGTTCAAAAATGATGCTCCGAAATAAACTTCTGTCACCTCAGTGATACATTTTGGAATGGTACCTAAAGTTTTAAGCAGAAATAGGGGCACTTTTGAAATTTTCATTTTTGACCAATTCGATAGTTCCGGGGCATAGGTAAGTTATCATATGTCACAAAACCGGTAAAGCTCCTGTTCAAAAAGGATGCTCCGAAATAAACTTCTGTCACCTCAGTGCTAAATATTGGAATGGTACCTAAAGTTTAAAGCAGAAATAGGGGGACTTTTGAAATTTTCATTTTTGACCAATGCGATAGGTCCGGGGCTTAGGTAAGTTATCATATGTCACAAAACCGTTAAAGCTCCTGTTCAAAAATTATGCTCCGAAATTAACTTCTGTCACCGCAGTGATACATTTTGGAATGGTACCTACAGTTTAAAGCAGATATAGGGGGACTTTTGAAATTTTCATTTTTTACCAATTCGATAGGTCCGGGGCTTAGGTAAGTTATCATATGTCACAAAACCGTTAAAGCTCCTGTTCAAAAATTATGCTCCGAAATCAACTTCTGTCACCTCAGTGATACATTTTGGAATGGTACCTAAAGTTTAAAGCAGAAATAGGGGCACTTTTGAAATTTTAATTTTTGACCAATGCGATAGGTCCGGGGCTTAGGTAAATTATCATATGTCACAAAACCGTTAAAGCTCCTGTTCAAAAATGATGCTCCGAAATAAACTTCTGTCACCTCAGTGATACATTTTGGAATGGTACCTAAAGTTTAAAGCAGAAATAGGGGCACTTTTGAAATTTTCATTTTTGACCAATTTGATAGGTCCGGGGCTTAGGTAAGTTATCATATGTCACAAAACCGTTAAAGCTCCTGTTCAAAAAGGATGCTCCGAAATAAACTTCTGTCACCTCAGTGCTACATATTGGAATGGTACCTAAAGTTTAAAGCAGAAATAGGGGGACTTTTGAAATTTACATTTTTGACCAATGCGATAGGTCTGGGGCTTAGGTAAGTTATCATATGTCACAAAACCGTTAAAGCTCCTGTTCAAAAATTATGCTCCGAAATTAACTTCTGTCACCGCAGTGATACATTTTGGAATGGTACCTAAAGTTTAAAGCAGAAATAGGGGGACTTTTGAAATTTTCATTTTTGACCAATGCGATAGGTCCGGGGCTTAGGTAAGTTCTCATATGTCACAAAACCGTTAAAGCTCCTGTTCAAAAATTATGCTCCGAAATTAACTTCTGTCATCGCAGTGATACATTTTGGAATGGTACCTAAAGTTTAAAGCTGAAATTGGTGCTCTTTTAAAATTTTCATTTTTGACCAATTCGATAGGTCCGGGGCTTAGGTAAGTTATCATATGTCACAAAACCGTTAAAGCTCCTGTTCAAAAATTATGCTCCGAAATAAACTTATGTCACCTCAGTGATACATTTTGGAATGGTACCTAAAGTTTAAAGCTGAAATTGGTGCAATTTTAAAATTTTCATTTTTGACCAATTCGATAGGTCCGGGGCTTATGTAAGTTATCATATGTCACAGAACCGTTAAAGCTCCTGTTCAAAAATGATGCTCAGAAGCCAACTTCTGTAACCTCAGTGATACATTTTGGAATGGTACCTAAAGTTTAAAGCAGAAATAGGGGGAATTTTGAAATTTTCATTTTTGACCAATTCGATAGGTCCGGGGCTTAGGTAAGTTATCATATGTCACAAAACCGTTAAAGCTCCTGTTCAAAAATTATGCTCCGAAATAAACTTCTGTCACCTCAGTTCTACATATTGCAATGGTACCTAAAGTTTAAAGCTGAAATTGGTGCTCTTTTAAAATTTTCATTTTTGACCAATTCGATAGGTCCGGGGCTTAGGTAAGTTATCATATGTCACAAAACCGTTAAAGCTCCTGTTCAAAAATGATGCTCCGAAATAAACTTATGTCACCTCAGTGATACATTTTGGAATGGTACCTAAAGTTTAAAGCTGAAATTGGTGCACTTTTAAAATTTTCATTTTTGACCAATTCGATAGGTCCGGGCTTAGGTAAGTTAACATATGTCACAGAACCGTTAAAGCTCCTGTTCAAAAATGATGCTCCAAAGCCAACTTCTGTCACCTCAGTGATACATTTTGAAAAGGTACCTAAAGTTTAAAGCAGAAATTGGGGCACTTTTGACATTTTCATTTTTGACCAATTCGATAGGTCCGGGGCTTAGGTAAGTTATTATATGTCACAAAACCGTTAAAGCTCCTGTTTAAAAATGATGCTCCGAAATCAACTTCTGTCACCTCAGTGCTACATATTGGAATGGTACCTAAAGTTTAAAGCAGAAATTCGGGCACTTTTAACATTTTCATTTTTGACCAATGCGATAGGTCCGGGGCTTAGGTAAATTATCATATGTCACAAAACCGTTAAAGCTCCTGTTCAAAAATGATGCTCCGAAATAAACTTCTGTCACCTCAGTGATACATTTTGGAATGGTACCTAAAGTTTAAAGCAGAAATAGGGGCACTTTTGAAATTTTCATTTTTGACCAATTCGATAGGTCCGGGGCTTAGGTAAGTTATCATATGTCACAAAACCGTTAAAGCTCCTGTTCAAAAATTTTGCTCCGAAATAAACTTCTGTCACCTCAGTGATACATTTTGGAATGGTACCTAAAGTTTAAAGCAGAAATAGGGGCACTTTTGAAATTTTCATTTTTGACCAATTCGATAGGTCCGGGGCTTAGGTAAGTTATCATATGTCACAAAACCGTTAAAGCTCCTGTTCAAAAAGGATGCTCCGAAATAAACTTCTGTCACCTCAGTGCTACATATTGGAATGGTACCTAAAGTTTAAAGCAGAAATAGGGGGACTTTTGAAATTTTCATTTTTGACCAATGCAATAGGTCCGGGGCTTAGGTAAGTTCTCATATGTCACAAAACCGTTAAAGCTCCTGTTCAAAAATTATGCTCCGAAATTAACTTCTGTCACCGCAGTGATACATTTTGGAATGGTACCTAAAGTTTAAAGCTGAAATTGGTGCTCTTTTAAAATTTTCGTTTTTGACCAATTTGATAGGTCCGGGGCTTAGGTAAGTTATCATATGTCACAAAACCGTTAAAGCTCCTGTTCAAAAATTATGCTCCGAAATCAACTTCTGTCACCTCAGTGATACATTTTGGAATGGTACTTAAAGTTTAAAGCAGAAATAGGGGCACTTTTGAAATTTTCATTTTTGACCAATTCGATAGGTCCGGGGCTTAAGTAAGTTATCATATGTCACAGAACCGTTAAAGCTCTTGTTCAAAAAGGATGCTTCTAAGCCAACTTCTGTCACCTGAGTGATACATTTTGTAATGGTACCTAAAGTTTAAAGCAGAAATAGGGGCACTTTTGAAATTTTCATTTTTGACCAATTCGATAGGTCCGGGGCTTAGGTAAGTTATCATAAGTCACAAAACCGTTAAAGCTCCTGTACAAAAATGATGCTCCGAAATAAACTTATGTCACCTCAGTGATACATTTTGGAATGGTACCTAAAGTTTAAAGCTGAAATTGGTGCAATTTTAAAATTTTCATTTTTGACCAATTCGATAGGTCCGGGGCTTATGTAAGTTATCATATGTCACATAACCGTTAAAGCTCCTGTTCAAAAATGATGCTCAGAAGCCAACTTCTGTAACCTCAGTGATACATTTTGGAATGGTACCTAAAGTTTAAAGCAGAAATAGGGGGACTTTTGAAATTTTCATTTTTGACCAATTCGATAGGTCCGGGGCTTAGGTAAGTTATCATATGTCACAAAACCGTTAAAGCTCCTGTTCAAAAATTATGCTCCGAAATCAACTTCTGTCACCACAGTGATACATTTTGGAATGGTACCTAAAGTTTAAAGCAGAAATAGGGGCACTTTTGAAATTTTCATTTTTTACCAATTCGATAGGTCCGGGGCTTAGGTAAGTTATCATATGTCACAAAACCGTTAAAGCTCCTGTTCAAAAATTATGCTCCGAAATAAACTTATGTCACCTCAGTGATACATTTTGGAATGGTACCTAAAGTTTAAAGCTGAAATTGGTGCACTTTTAAAATTTTCATTTTTGACCAATTCGATAGGTCCGGGGCTTAAGTAAGTTAACATATGTCACAGAACCGTTAAAGCTCCTGTTCAAAAATGATGCTCCAAAGCCAACTTCTGTCACCTCAGTGATACATTTTGAAAAGGTACCTAAAGTTTAAAGCAGAAATTGGGGCACTTTTGAAATTTTCATTTTTGACCAATTCGATAGGTCCGGGGCTTAGGTAAGTTATTATATGTCACAAAACCGTTAAAGCTCCTGTTTAAAAATGATGCTCCGAAATCAACTTCTGTCACCTCAGTGCTACATATTGGAATGGTACCTAAAGTTTAAAGCAGAAATTCGGGCACTTTTAACATTTTCATTTTTGACCAATGCGATAGGTCCGGGGCTAAGGTAAATTATCATATGTCACAAAACCGTTAAAGCTCCTGTTCAAAAATGATGCTCCGAAATAAACTTCTGTCACCTCAGTGATACATTTTGGAATGGCACCTAAAGTTTAAAGCAGAAATAGGGGCACTTTTGAAATTTTCATTTTTGACCAATTCGATAGGTCCGGGGCTTAGGTAAGTTATCATATGTCACAAAACCGTTAAAGCTACTGTTCAAAAATTATGCTCCGAAATCAACTTCTGTCACCACAGTGATACATTTTGGAATGGTACCTAAAGTTTAAAGCAGAAATAGGGGCACTTTTGAAATTTTCATTTTTGACCAATTCGATAGGTCCGGGGCTTAGGTAAGTTATCATATGTCACAAAACCGTTAAAGCTCCTGTTCAAAAATTATGCTCCGAAATAAACTTCTGTCACCTCAGTGCTACATATTGCAATGGTACCTAAAGTTTAAAGCTGAAATTGGTGCTCTTTTAAAATTTTCATTTTTGACCAATTCGATAGGTTCGGGGCTTAGGTAAGTTATTATATGTCACAAAACCGTTAAAGCTCCTGTTCAAAAATGATGCTCCAAAGCCAACTTCTGTCACCTCAGTGATACATTTTGAAAAGGTACCTAAAGTTTAAAGCAGAAATTGGGGCACTTTTGAAATTTTCATTTTTGACCTATTCGATAGGTTCGGGGCTTAGGTAAGTTATTATATGTCACAAAACCGTTAAAGCTCCTGTTTAAAAATGATGCTCCGAAATCAACTTCTGTCACCTCAGTGCTACATATTGGAATGGTATCTAAAGTTTAAAGCAGAAATTCGGGCACTTTTGACATTTTCATTTTTGACCAATGCGATAGGTCCGGGGCTTAGGTAAATTATCATATGTCACAAAACCGTTAAAGCTCCTGTTCAAAAATGATGCTCCGAAATAAACTTCTGTCACCTCAGTGATACATTTTGGAATGGTACCTAAAGTTTAAAGCAGAAATAGGGGGACTTTTGAAATTTTCATTTTTGACCAATGCGATAGGTCCGGGGCTTAGGTAAGTTATCATATGTCACAAAACCATTAAAGCTCGTGTTCAAAAATTATGCTCCGAAATCAACTTCTGTCACCTCGGTGATACATTTTGGAATGGTACCTAAAGTTTAAAGCAGAAATAGGGGCACTTTTGAAATTTTCATTTTTGACCAAATCGATAGGTCCGGGGCTTAGGTAAGTTATCATATGTCACAAAACCGTTAAAGCTCCTGTTCAAAAATTATGCTCCGAAATCAACTTCAGTCACCTCAGTGATACATTTTGGAATGGTACCTACAGTTTAAAGCAGATATAGGGGGACTTTTGAAATTTTCATTTTTTACCAATTCGATAGGTCCGGGGCTTAGGTAAGTTATCATATGTCACAAAACCGGTAAAGCTCCTGTTCAAAAAGGATGCTCCGAAATAAACTTCTGTCACCTCAGTGCTACATATTGGAATGGTACCTAAAGTTTAAAGCAGAAATAGGGGGACTTTTGAAATTTTCATTTTTGACCAATGCGATAGGTCTGGGGCTTAGGTAAGTTATCATATGTCACAAAACCGTTAAAGCTCCTGTTCAAAAATTATGCTCCGAAATTAACTTCTGTCACAGCAGTGATACATTTTGGAATGGTACCTACAGTTTAAAGCAGATATAGGGGGACTTTTGAAATTTTCATTTTTTACCAATTCGATAGGTCCGGGGCTTAGGTAAGTTATCATATGTCACAAAACCGTTAAAGCTCCTGTTCAAAAAGGATGCTCCGAAATAAACTTCTGTCACCTCAGTGATATATTTTGGAATGGTACCTAAAGTTTAAAGCCGAAATAGGGGCACTTTTGAAATATTCATTTTTGACCAATTCGATAGGTCCGGGTGGCTTAGGTAAGTTATCATATGTCACAAAACCGTTAAAGCTCCTGTTAAATAATTATGCTCCGAAATCAACTTCTGTCACCTCAGTGATACATTTTGGAATGGTACCTAAAGTTTAAAGCAGAAATAGGGGCACTTTTGAAATTTTCATTTTTGACCAATTCGATAGGTCCTGGGCTTAGGTAAGTTATCATATGTCACAAAACCGTTAAAGCTCCAGTTCAAAAATTATGCTCCGAAATCAATTTCTGTCACCTCAGTGATACATATTGCAATGGTACCTAAAGTTTAAAGCTGAAATTGGTGCACTTTTAAAATTTTCATTTTTGACCAATGCGATAGGTCCGGGGCTTAGGTAAATTATCATATGTCACAAAACCGTTAAAGCTCCTGTTAAAAAATGATGCTCCGAAATCAACTTCTGTCACCTCAGTGATACATTTTGGAATGGTACCTAAAGTTTAAAGCAGAAATTGGTGCACTTTTAAAATTTTCATTTTTGACCAATTCGATAGGTCCGGGGCTTAGGTAAGTTATCATATGTCTCAAAATCGTTAAAGCTCCTGTTCAAAAAGGATGCTCCGAAATAAACTTCTGTCACCTCAGTGATACATTTTTTAATGGTACCTAAAGTTTAAAGCAGAAATAGGGGCACTTTTGACATTTTCATTTTTGACCAATTCGATAGGTCCGGGGCTTAGGTAAGTTATCATATGTCACAAAACCGTTAAAGCTCCTGTTCAAAAATGATGCTTCGAAATAAACTTCTGTCACCTCAGTGATACATATTGCAATGGTACCTAAAGTTTAAAGCTGAAATTGGTGCACTTTTAAAATTTTCATTATTGACCAATTCGATAGGTCCGGGGCTTAGGTAAGTTATCATATGTCACAAAACCGTTAAAGCTCCTGTTAAAAAATTATGCTCCGAAATCAACTTCTGTCACCTCAGTGATACATATTGCAATGG
Source organism: Pseudophryne corroboree (assembly GCF_028390025.1). Classification (NCBI taxonomy): domain Eukaryota; kingdom Metazoa; phylum Chordata; class Amphibia; order Anura; family Myobatrachidae; genus Pseudophryne; species Pseudophryne corroboree. The sequence continues at coordinate 1,024,772 of NW_026968356.1, forward strand.
TACCTAAAGTTTAAAGCAGAAATTGGGGCACTTTTAAAATTTTCATTTTTGACCAATTCGATAGGTCCTGGGCTTAGGTAAGTTATCATATGTCACAAAACCGTTAAAGCTCCTGTTCAAAAATTATGCTCCGAAATCAACTTCTGTCACCTCAGTGATACATTTTGGAATGGTACCTAAAGTTTAAAGCAGAAATAGGGGCACTTTTGAAATTTTCATTTTTGACCAATTCGATAGGTCTGAGGCTTAGGTAAGTTATCATATGTCACAAAACCGTTAAAGCTCCTGTTCAAAAATTATGCTCCGAAATCAACTTCTGTCACCTCAGTGATACATATTGCAATGGAACCTAAAGTTTAAAGCTGAAATTGGTGCACTTTTAAAATTTTCATTTTTGACCAATGCGATAGGTCCGGGGCTTAGGTAAATTATCATATGTCACAAAACCGTTAAAGCTCCTGTTAAAAAATGATGCTCCGAAATCAACTTCTGTCACCTCAGTGATACATTTTGGAATGGTGCCTAAAGTTTAAAGCAGAAATTGGTGCACTTTTGAAATTTTCATTTTTTGACCAATTCGATAGGTCCGGGGCTTAGGTAAGTTATCATATGTCTCAAAACCGTTAAAGCTCCTGTTCAAAAAGGATGCTCCGAAATAAACTTCTGTCACCTCAGTGATACATTTTTTAATGGTACCTAAAGTTTAAAGCAGAAATAGGGGCACTTTTGACATTTTCATTTTTGACCAATTCGATAGGTCCGGGGCTTAGGTAAGTTATCATATGTCACAAAACCGTTAAAGCTCCTGTTCAAAAATGATGCTTCGAAATAAACTTCTGTCACCTCAGTGATACATTTTGGAATGGTACCTAAAGTTTAAAGCAGAAATAGGGGCACTTTTGAAATTTTCATTTTTGACCAATTCGATAGGTCTGAGGCTTAGGTAAGTTATCATATGTCACAAAACCGTTAAAGCTCCTGTTCAAAAATTATGCTCCGAAATCAACTTCTGTCACCTCAGTGCTACATATTGCAATGGTACCTAAAGTTTAAAGCTGAAATTGGTGCACTTTTAAAATTTTCATTATTGACCAATTCGATAGGTCCGGGGCTTAGGTAAGTTATCATATGTCACAAAACCGTTAAAGCTCCTGTTAAAAAATTATGCTCCGAAATCAACTTCTGTCACCTCAGTGATACATTTTGGAATGGTACCTAAAGTTTAAAGCAGAAATAGGGGCACTTTTGAAATTTTCATTTTTTGACCAATTCGATATGTCCGGGGCTTAGGTAAGTTATCATATGTCACAAAACCGTTAAAGCTCCTGTTCAAAAATTATGCTCCGAAATCAACTTCTGTCACCTCAGTGATACATTTTGGAATGGTACCTAAAGTTTAAAGCAGAAGTAGGGGCACTTTTGAAATTTTCATTTTTGACCAATTCGATAGGTCTGAGGCTTAGGTAAGTTATCATATGTCACAAAACCGTTAAAGCTCCTGTTCAAAAATTATGCTCCGAAATCAACTTCTGTCACCTCAGTGATACATTTTGGAATGGTACCTAAAGTTTAAAGCAGAAATAGGGGCACTTTTGAAATTTTCATTTTTGACCAATTCGATAGGTCTGAGGCTTAGGTAAGTTATCATTTATCACAAAACCGTTAAAGCTCCTGTTCAAAAATTATGCTCCGAAATCAACTTCAGTCACCTCAGTGATACATTTTGGAATGGTACCTAAAGTTTAAAGCAGAAATAGGGGCACTTTTGAAATTTTCATTTTTTGACCAATTCGATAGGTCCGGGGCTTAGGTAAGTTATCATATGTCACAAAACCGTTAAAGCTCCTGTTCAAAAATTATGCTCCGAAATCAACTTCTATCACCTCAGTGATACATTTTGGAATGGTACTTAAAGTTTAAAGCAGAAATAGGGGCACTTTTGAAATTTTCATTTTTGACCAATTCGATAGGTCCGGGGCTTAAGTAAGTTATCATATGTCACAGAACCGTTAAAGCTTTTGTTCAAAAAGGATGCTTCTAAGCCAACTTCTGTCACCTCAGTGATACATTTTGTAATGGTACCTAAAGTTTAAAGCAGAAATAGGGGCACTTTTGAAATTTTCATTTTTGACCAATTCGATAGGTCCGGGGCTTAGGTAAGTTATCATATGTCACAAAACCGTTAAAGCTCCTGTTCAAAAATGATGCTCCGAAATAAACTTATGTCACCTCAGTGATACATTTTGGAATGGTACCTAAAGTTTAAAGCTGAAATTGGTGCAATTTTAAAATTTTCATTTTTGACCAATTCGATAGGTCCGGGGCTTAGGTAAGTTATCATATGTCACAAAACCGTTAAAGCTCCTGTTCAAAAATGATGCTCCGAAATAAACTTATGTCACCTCAGTGATACATTTTGGAATGGTACCTAAAGTTTAAAGCAGAAATAGGGGCACTTTTGAAATTTTCATTTTTGACCAATTCAATAGGTCCGGGGCTTAGGTAAGTTATCATATGTCACAAAACCGTTAAAGCTCCTGTTCAAAAATTATGCTCCGAAATCAACTTCTGTCACCTCAGTGATACATTTTGGAATGGTACCTAAAGTTTAAAGCAGAAATAGGGGCACTTTTGAAATTTTCATTTTTGACCAATTCGATAGGTCCGGGGCTTAGGTAAGTTATCATATGTCACAAAACCGTTAAAGCTCCTGTTCAAAAATTATGCTCCAAAATAAACTTCTGTCACCTCAGTGCTACATATTGCAATGGTACCTAAAGTTTAAAGCTGAAATTGGTGCTCTTTTAAAAATTTCATTTTTGACCAATTCGATAGGTCCGGGGCTTAGGTAAGTTATCATATGTCACAAAACCGTTAAAGCTCCTGTTAAAAAATGATGCTCCGAAATAAACTTATGTCACCTTAGTGATACATTTTGGAATGGTACCTAAAGTTTAAAGCTGAAATTGGTGCACTTTTAAAATTTTCACTTTTGACCAATTCGATAGGTCCGGGGCTTAGGTAAGTTAACATATGTCACAGAACCGTTAAAGCTCCTGTTCAAAAATGATGCTCCAAAGCCAACTTCTGTCACCTCAGTGATACATTTTGAAAAGGTACCTAAAGTTTAAAGCAGAAATTGGGGCACTTTTGAAATTTTCATTTTTGACCAATTCGATAGGTCCGGGGCTTAGGTAATTTATTATATGTCACAAAACCGTTAAAGCTCCTGTTCAAAAAGGATGCTCCGAAATAAACTTCTGTCACCTCAGTGCTACATATTGGAATGGTACCTAAAGTTTAAAGCAGAAATTCGGGCACTTTTAAAATTTTCATTTTTGACCAATGCGACAGGTCCGGGGCTTAGGTAAGTTATCATATGTCACAAAACCGTTAAAGCTTCTGTTCAAAAAGGATGCTCCGAAATAAACTTCTGTCACCTCAGTGATACATTTTGGAATGGTACCTAAAGTTTAAAGCTGAAATTGGTGCACTTTTAAAATTTTCATTTTTGACCAATTCGATAGGTCCGGGGCTTAGGTAAGTTAACATATGTCACAGAACCGTTAAAGCTCCTGTTCAAAAATGATGCTCCAAAGCCAACTTCTGTCACCTCAGTGATACATTTTGGAATGGTACCTAAAGTTTAAAGCAGAAATTGGGGCACTTTTGAAATTTTCATTTTTGACCAATGCGATAGGTCCGGGGCTTAGGTAAGTTATTATATGTCACAAAACCGTTAAAGCTCCTGTTTAAAAATTATGCTCCGAAATCAACTTCTGTCACCTCAGTGCTACATATTGGAATGGTACCTAAAGTTTAAAGCAGAAATTCGGGCACTTTTAACATTTTCATTTTTGACCAATGCGATAGGTCCGGGGCTTAGGTAAATTATCATATGTCACAAAACCGTTAAAGCTCCTGTTCAAAAATGATGCTCCGAAATAAACTTCTGTCACCTCAGTGATACATTTTGGAATGGTACCTAAAGTTTTAAGCAGAAATAGGGGCACTTTTGAAATTTTCATTTTTGACCAATTCGATAGTTCCGGGGCATAGGTAAGTTATCATATGTCACAAAACCGGTAAAGCTCCTGTTCAAAAAGGATGCTCCGAAATAAACTTCTGTCACCTCAGTGCTAAATATTGGAATGGTACCTAAAGTTTAAAGCAGAAATAGGGGGACTTTTGAAATTTTCATTTTTGACCAATGCGATAGGTCCGGGGCTTAGGTAAGTTATCATATGTCACAAAACCGTTAAAGCTCCTGTTCAAAAATTATGCTCCGAAATTAACTTCTGTCACCGCAGTGATACATTTTGGAATGGTACCTACAGTTTAAAGCAGATATAGGGGGACTTTTGAAATTTTCATTTTTTACCAATTCGATAGGTCCGGGGCTTAGGTAAGTTATCATATGTCACAAAACCGTTAAAGCTCCTGTTCAAAAATTATGCTCCGAAATCAACTTCTGTCACCTCAGTGATACATTTTGGATTGGTACCTAAAGTTTAAAGCAGAAATAGGGGCACTTTTGAAATTTTAATTTTTGACCAATGCGATAGGTCCGGGGCTTAGGTAAATTATCATATGTCACAAAACCGTTAAAGCTCCTGTTCAAAAATGATGCTCCGAAATAAACTTCTGTCACCTCAGTGATACATTTTGGAATGGTACCTAAAGTTTAAAGCAGAAATAGGGGCACTTTTGAAATTTTCATTTTTGACCAATTTGATAGGTCCGGGGCTTAGGTAAGTTATCATATGTCACAAAACCGTTAAAGCTCCTGTTCAAAAAGGATGCTCCGAAATAAACTTCTGTCACCTCAGTGCTACATATTGGAATGGTACCTAAAGTTTAAAGCAGAAATAGGGGGACTTTTGAAATTTACATTTTTGACCAATGCGATAGGTCTGGGGCTTAGGTAAGTTATCATATGTCACAAAACCGTTAAAGCTCCTGTTCAAAAATTATGCTCCGAAATTAACTTCTGTCACCGCAGTGATACATTTTGGAATGGTACCTAAAGTTTAAAGCAGAAATAGGGGGACTTTTGAAATTTTCATTTTTGACCAATGCGATAGGTCCGGGGCTTAGGTAAGTTCTCATATGTCACAAAACCGTTAAAGCTCCTGTTCAAAAATTATGCTCCGAAATTAACTTCTGTCATCGCAGTGATACATTTTGGAATGGTACCTAAAGTTTAAAGCTGAAATTGGTGCTCTTTTAAAATTTTCATTTTTGACCAATTCGATAGGTCCGGGGCTTAGGTAAGTTATCATATGTCACAAAACCGTTAAAGCTCCTGTTCAAAAATTATGCTCCGAAATAAACTTATGTCACCTCAGTGATACATTTTGGAATGGTACCTAAAGTTTAAAGCTGAAATTGGTGCAATTTTAAAATTTTCATTTTTGACCAATTCGATAGGTCCGGGGCTTATGTAAGTTATCATATGTCACAGAACCGTTAAAGCTCCTGTTCAAAAATGATGCTCAGAAGCCAACTTCTGTAACCTCAGTGATACATTTTGGAATGGTACCTAAAGTTTAAAGCAGAAATAGGGGGAATTTTGAAATTTTCATTTTTGACCAATTCGATAGGTCCGGGGCTTAGGTAAGTTATCATATGTCACAAAACCGTTAAAGCTCCTGTTCAAAAATTATGCTCCGAAATAAACTTCTGTCACCTCAGTGCTACATATTGCAATGGTACCTAAAGTTTAAAGCTGAAATTGGTGCTCTTTTAAAATTTTCATTTTTGACCAATTCGATAGGTCCGGGGCTTAGGTAAGTTATCATATGTCACAAAACCGTTAAAGCTCCTGTTCAAAAATGATGCTCCGAAATAAACTTATGTCACCTCAGTGATACATTTTGGAATGGTACCTAAAGTTTAAAGCTGAAATTGGTGCACTTTTAAAATTTTCATTTTTGACCAATTCGATAGGTCCGGGCTTAGGTAAGTTAACATATGTCACAGAACCGTTAAAGCTCCTGTTCAAAAATGATGCTCCAAAGCCAACTTCTGTCACCTCAGTGATACATTTTGAAAAGGTACCTAAAGTTTAAAGCAGAAATTGGGGCACTTTTGAAATTTTCATTTTTGACCAATTCGATAGGTCCGGGGCTTAGGTAAGTTATCATATGTCACAAAACCGTTAAAGCTCCTGTTCAAAAATTATGCTCCGAAATAAACTTATGTCACCTCAGTGATACATTTTGGAATGGTACCTAAAGTTTAAAGCTGAAATTGGTGCAATTTTAAAATTTTCATTTTTGACCAATTCGATAGGTCCGGGGCTTATGTAAGTTATCATATGTCACAGAACCGTTAAAGCTCCTGTTCAAAAATGATGCTCAGAAGCCAACTTCTGTAACCTCAGTGATACATTTTGGAATGGTACCTAAAGTTTAAAGCAGAAATAGGGGCACTTTTGAAATTTTCATTTTTGACCAATTCGATAGGTCCGGGGCTTAGGTAAGTTATTATATGTCACAAAACCGTTAAAGCTCCTGTTTAAAAATGATGCTCCGAAATCAACTTCTGTCACCTCAGTGCTACATATTGGAATGGTACCTAAAGTTTAAAGCAGAAATTCGGGCACTTTTAACATTTTCATTTTTGACCAATGCGATAGGTCCGGGGCTTAGGTAAATTATCATATGTCACAAAACCGTTAAAGCTCCTGTTCAAAAATGATGCTCCGAAATAAACTTCTGTCACCTCAGTGATACATTTTGGAATGGTACCTAAAGTTTAAAGCAGAAATAGGGGCACTTTTGAAATTTTCATTTTTGACCAATTCGATAGGTCCGGGGCTTAGGTAAGTTATCATATGTCACAAAACCGTTAAAGCTCCTGTTCAAAAATTATGCTCCGAAATAAACTTCTGTCACCTCAGTGATACATTTTGGAATGGTACCTAAAGTTTAAAGCAGAAATAGGGGCACTTTTGAAATTTTCATTTTTGACCAATTCGATAGGTCCGGGGCTTAGGTAAGTTATCATATGTCACAAAACCGTTAAAGCTCCTGTTCAAAAAGGATGCTCCGAAATAAACTTCTGTCACCTCAGTGCTACATATTGGAATGGTACCTAAAGTTTAAAGCAGAAATAGGGGGACTTTTGAAATTTTCATTTTTGACCAATGCAATAGGTCCGGGGCTTAGGTAAGTTCTCATATGTCACAAAACCGTTAAAGCTCCTGTTCAAAAATTATGCTCCGAAATTAACTTCTGTCACCGCAGTGATACATTTTGGAATGGTACCTAAAGTTTAAAGCTGAAATTGGTGCTCTTTTAAAATTTTCGTTTTTGACCAATTTGATAGGTCCGGGGCTTAGGTAAGTTATCATATGTCACAAAACCGTTAAAGCTCCTGTTCAAAAATTATGCTCCGAAATCAACTTCTGTCACCTCAGTGATACATTTTGGAATGGTACTTAAAGTTTAAAGCAGAAATAGGGGCACTTTTGAAATTTTCATTTTTGACCAATTCGATAGGTCCGGGGCTTAAGTAAGTTATCATATGTCACAGAACCGTTAAAGCTCTTGTTCAAAAAGGATGCTTCTAAGCCAACTTCTGTCACCTGAGTGATACATTTTGTAATGGTACCTAAAGTTTAAAGCAGAAATAGGGGCACTTTTGAAATTTTCATTTTTGACCAATTCGATAGGTCTGGGGCTTAGGTAAGTTATCATAAGTCACAAAACCGTTAAAGCTCCTGTACAAAAATGATGCTCCGAAATAAACTTATGTCACCTCAGTGATACATTTTGGAATGGTACCTAAAGTTTAAAGCTGAAATTGGTGCAATTTTAAAATTTTCATTTTTGACCAATTCGATAGGTCCGGGGCTTATGTAAGTTATCATATGTCACAGAACCGTTAAAGCTCCTGTTCAAAAATGATGCTCAGAAGCCAACTTCTGTAACCTCAGTGATACATTTTGGAATGGTACCTAAAGTTTAAAGCAGAAATAGGGGGACTTTTGAAATTTTCATTTTTGACCAATTCGATAGGTCCGGGGCTTAGGTAAGTTATCATATGTCACAAAACCGTTAAAGCTCCTGTTCAAAAATTATGCTCCGAAATCAACTTCTGTCACCACAGTGATACATTTTGGAATGGTACCTAAAGTTTAAAGCAGAAATAGGGGCACTTTTGAAATTTTCATTTTTTACCAATTCGATAGGTCCGGGGCTTAGGTAAGTTATCATATGTCACAAAACCGTTAAAGCTCCTGTTCAAAAATGATGCTCCGAAATAAACTTATGTCACCTCAGTGATACATTTTGGAATGGTACCTAAAGTTTAAAGCTGAAATTGGTGCACTTTTAAAATTTTCATTTTTGACCAATTCGATAGGTCCGGGGCTTAAGTAAGTTAACATATGTCACAGAACCGTTAAAGCTCCTGTTCAAAAATGATGCTCCAAAGCCAACTTCTGTCACCTCAGTGATACATTTTGAAAAGGTACCTAAAGTTTAAAGCAGAAATTGGGGCACTTTTGAAATTTTCATTTTTGACCAATTCGATAGGTCCGGGGCTTAGGTAAGTTATTATATGTCACAAAACCGTTAAAGCTCCTGTTTAAAAATGATGCTCCGAAATCAACTTCTGTCACCTCAGTGCTACATATTGGAATGGTACCTAAAGTTTAAAGCAGAAATTCGGGCACTTTTAACATTTTCATTTTTGACCAATGCGATAGGTCCGGGGCTAAGGTAAATTATCATATGTCACAAAACCGTTAAAGCTCCTGTTCAAAAATGATGCTCCGAAATAAACTTCTGTCACCTCAGTGATACATTTTGGAATGGCACCTAAAGTTTAAAGCAGAAATAGGGGCACTTTTGAAATTTTCATTTTTGACCAATTCGATAGGTCCGGGGCTTAGGTAAGTTATCATATGTCACAAAACCGTTAAAGCTACTGTTCAAAAATTATGCTCCGAAATCAACTTCTGTCACCACAGTGATACATTTTGGAATGGTACCTAAAGTTTAAAGCAGAAATAGGGGCACTTTTGAAATTTTCATTTTTTACCAATTCGATAGGTCCGGGGCTTAGGTAAGTTATCATATGTCACAAAACCGTTAAAGCTCCTGTTCAAAAATTATGCTCCGAAATAAACTTCTGTCACCTCAGTGCTACATATTGCAATGGTACCTAAAGTTTAAAGCTGAAATTGGTGCTCTTTTAAAATTTTCATTTTTGACCAATTCGATAGGTTCGGGGCTTAGGTAAGTTATTATATGTCACAAAACCGTTAAAGCTCCTGTTCAAAAATGATGCTCCAAAGCCAACTTCTGTCACCTCAGTGATACATTTTGAAAAGGTACCTAAAGTTTAAAGCAGAAATTGGGGCACTTTTGAAATTTTCATTTTTGACCTATTCGATAGGTTCGGGGCTTAGGTAAGTTATTATATGTCACAAAACCGTTAAAGCTCCTGTTTAAAAATGATGCTCCGAAATCAACTTCTGTCACCTCAGTGCTACATATTGGAATGGTATCTAAAGTTTAAAGCAGAAATTCGGGCACTTTTGACATTTTCATTTTTGACCAATGCGATAGGTCCGGGGCTTAGGTAAATTATCATATGTCACAAAACCGTTAAAGCTCCTGTTCAAAAATGATGCTCCGAAATAAACTTCTGTCACCTCAGTGATACATTTTGGAATGGTACCTAAAGTTTAAAGCAGAAATAGGGGGACTTTTGAAATTTTCATTTTTGACCAATGCGATAGGTCCGGGGCTTAGGTAAGTTATCATATGTCACAAAACCATTAAAGCTCCTGTTCAAAAATTATGCTCCGAAATCAACTTCTGTCACCTCGGTGATACATTTTGGAATGGTACCTAAAGTTTAAAGCAGAAATAGGGGCACTTTTGAAATTTTCATTTTTGACCAAATCGATAGGTCCGGGGCTTAGGTAAGTTATCATATGTCACAAAACCGTTAAAGCTCCTGTTCAAAAATTATGCTCCGAAATCAACTTCAGTCACCTCAGTGATACATTTTGGAATGGTACCTACAGTTTAAAGCAGATATAGGGGGACTTTTGAAATTTTCATTTTTTACCAATTCGATAGGTCCGGGGCTTAGGTAAGTTATCATATGTCACAAAACCGGTAAAGCTCCTGTTCAAAAAGGATGCTCCGAAATAAACTTCTGTCACCTCAGTGCTACATATTGGAATGGTACCTAAAGTTTAAAGCAGAAATAGGGGGACTTTTGAAATTTTCATTTTTGACCAATGCGATAGGTCTGGGGCTTAGGTAAGTTATCATATGTCACAAAACCGTTAAAGCTCCTGTTCAAAAATTATGCTCCGAAATTAACTTCTGTCACAGCAGTGATACATTTTGGAATGGTACCTACAGTTTAAAGCAGATATAGGGGGACTTTTGAAATTTTCATTTTTTACCAATTCGATAGGTCCGGGGCTTAGGTAAGTTATCATATGTCACAAAACCGTTAAAGCTCCTGTTCAAAAAGGATGCTCCGAAATAAACTTCTGTCACCTCAGTGATATATTTTGGAATGGTACCTAAAGTTTAAAGCCGAAATAGGGGCACTTTTGAAATATTCATTTTTGACCAATTCGATAGGTCCGGGTGGCTTAGGTAAGTTATCATATGTCACAAAACCGTTAAAGCTCCTGTTAAATAATTATGCTCCGAAATCAACTTCTGTCACCTCAGTGATACATTTTGGAATGGTACCTAAAGTTTAAAGCAGAAATAGGAGCACTTTTGAAATTTTCATTTTTGACCAATTCGATAGGTCCTGGGCTTAGGTAAGTTATCATATGTCACAAAACCGTTAAAGCTCCAGTTCAAAAATTATGCTCCGAAATCAATTTCTGTCACCTCAGTGATACATATTGCAATGGTACCTAAAGTTTAAAGCTGAAATTGGTGCACTTTTAAAATTTTCATTTTTGACCAATGCGATAGGTCCGGGGCTTAGGTAAATTATCATATGTCACAAAACCGTTAAAGCTCCTGTTAAAAAATGATGCTCCGAAATCAACTTCTGTCACCTCAGTGATACATTTTGGAATGGTACCTAAAGTTTAAAGCAGAAATTGGTGCACTTTTAAAATTTTCATTTTTGACCAATTCGATAGGTCCGGGGCTTAGGTAAGTTATCATATGTCTCAAAATCGTTAAAGCTCCTGTTCAAAAAGGATGCTCCGAAATAAACTTCTGTCACCTCAGTGATACATTTTTTAATGGTACCTAAAGTTTAAAGCAGAAATAGGGGCACTTTTGACATTTTCATTTTTGACCAATTCGATAGGTCCGGGGCTTAGGTAAGTTATCATATGTCACAAAACCGTTAAAGCTCCTGTTCAAAAATGATGCTTCGAAATAAACTTCTGTCACCTCAGTGATACATATTGCAATGGTACCTAAAGTTTAAAGCTGAAATTGGTGCACTTTTAAAATTTTCATTATTGACCAATTCGATAGGTCCGGGGCTTAGGTAAGTTATCATATGTCACAAAACCGTTAAAGCTCCTGTTAAAAAATTATGCTCCGAAATCAACTTCTGTCACCTCAGTGATACATATTGCAATGGTACCTAAAGTTTAAAGCAGAAATTGGGGCACTTTTAAAATTTTCATTTTTGACCAATTCGATAGGTCCTGGGCTTAGGTAAGTTATCATATGTCACAAAACCGTTAAAGCTCCTGTTCAAAAATTATGCTCCGAAATCAACTTCTGTCACCTCAGTGATACATTTTGGAATGGTACCTAAAGTTTAAAGCAGAAATAGGGGCACTTTTGAAATTTTCATTTTTGACCAATTCGATAGGTCTGAGGCTTAGGTAAGTTATCATATGTCACAAAACCGTTAAAGCTCCTGTTCAAAAATTATGCTCCGAAATCAACTTCTGTCACCTCAGTGATACATATTGCAATGGAACCTAAAGTTTAAAGCTGAAATTGGTGCACTTTTAAAATTTTCATTTTTGACCAATGCGATAGGTCCGGGGCTTAGGTAAATTATCATATGTCACAAAACCGTTAAAGCTCCTGTTAAAAAATGATGCTCCGAAATCAACTTCTGTCACCTCAGTGATACATTTTGGAATGGTGCCTAAAGTTTAAAGCAGAAATTGGTGCACTTTTGAAATTTTCATTTTTTGACCAATTCGATAGGTCCGGGGCTTAGGTAAGTTATCATATGTCTCAAAACCGTTAAAGCTCCTGTTCAAAAAGGATGCTCCGAAATAAACTTCTGTCACCTCAGTGATACATTTTTTAATGGTACCTAAAGTTTAAAGCAGAAATAGGGGCACTTTTGACATTTTCATTTTTGACCAATTCGATAGGTCCGGGGCTTAGGTAAGTTATCATATGTCACAAAACCGTTAAAGCTCCTGTTCAAAAATGATGCTTCGAAATAAACTTCTGTCACCTCAGTGATACATTTTGGAATGGTACCTAAAGTTTAAAGCAGAAATAGGGGCACTTTTGAAATTTTCATTTTTGACCAATTCGATAGGTCTGAGGCTTAGGTAAGTTATCATATGTCACAAAACCGTTAAAGCTCCTGTTCAAAAATTATGCTCCGAAATCAACTTCTGTCACCTCAGTGCTACATATTGCAATGGTACCTAAAGTTTAAAGCTGAAATTGGTGCACTTTTAAAATTTTCATTATTGACCAATTCGATAGGTCCGGGGCTTAGGTAAGTTATCATATGTCACAAAACCGTTAAAGCTCCTGTTAAAAAATTATGCTCCGAAATCAACTTCTGTCACCTCAGTGATACATTTTGGAATGGTACCTAAAGTTTAAAGCAGAAATAGGGGCACTTTTGAAATTTTCATTTTTGACCAATTCGATATGTCCGGGGCTTAGGTAAGTTATCATATGTCACAAAACCGTTAAAGCTCCTGTTCAAAAATTATGCTCCGAAATCAACTTCTGTCACCTCAGTGATACATTTTGGAATGGTACCTAAAGTTTAAAGCAGAAGTAGGGGCACTTTTGAAATTTTCATTTTTGACCAATTCGATAGGTCTGAGGCTTAGGTAAGTTATCATATGTCACAAAACCGTTAAAGCTCCTGTTCAAAAATTATGCTCCGAAATCAACTTCTGTCACCTCAGTGATACATTTTGGAATGGTACCTAAAGTTTAAAGCAGAAATAGGGGCACTTTTGAAATTTTCATTTTTGACCAATTCGATAGGTCTGAGGCTTAGGTAAGTTATCATTTATCACAAAACCGTTAAAGCTCCTGTTCAAAAATTATGCTCCGAAATCAACTTCAGTCACCTCAGTGATACATTTTGGAATGGTACCTAAAGTTTAAAGCAGAAAAGGGGCACTTTTAAAATTTTCATTTTTGACCAATTCGATAGGTCCTGGGCTTAGGTAAGTTATCATATGTCACAAAACCGTTAAAGCTCCTGTTCAAAAATTATGCTCCGAAATCAACTTCTGTCACCTCAGTGATACATTTTGGAATGGTACCTAAAGTTTAAAGCAGAAATAGGGGCACTTTTGAAATTTTCATTTTTGACCAATTCGATAGGTCTGAGGCTTAGGTAAGTTATCATATGTCACAAAACCGTTAAAGCTCCTGTTCAAAAATTATGCTCCGAAATCAACTTCTGTCACCTCAGTGATACATATTGCAATGGAACCTAAAGTTTAAAGCTGAAATTGGTGCACTTTTAAAATTTTCATTTTTGACCAATGCGATAGGTCCGGGGCTTAGGTAAATTATCATATGTCACAAAACCGTTAAAGCTCCTGTTAAAAAATGATGCTCCGAAATCAACTTCTGTCACCTCAGTGATACATTTTGGAATGGTGCCTAAAGTTTAAAGCAGAAATTGGTGCACTTTTGAAATTTTCATTTTTGACCAATTCGATAGGTCCGGGGCTTAGGTAAGTTATCATATGTCTCAAAACCGTTAAAGCTCCTGTTCAAAAAGGATGCTCCGAAATAAACTTCTGTCACCTCAGTGATACATTTTTTAATGGTACCTAAAGTTTAAAGCAGAAATAGGGGCACTTTTGACATTTTCATTTTTGACCAATTCGATAGGTCCGGGGCTTAGGTAAGTTATCATATGTCACAAAACCGTTAAAGCTCCTGTTCAAAAATGATGCTTCGAAATAAACTTCTGTCACCTCAGTGATACATATTGCAATGGTACCTGAAGTTTAAAGCTGAAATTGGAGCACTTTTATAATTTTCATTTTTGACCAATGCGATAGGTCCGGGGCTTAGGTAAATTATCATATGTCACAAAACCGTTAAAGCTCCTGTTCAAAAATGATGCTCCGAAATAAACTTCTGTCACCTCAGTGATACATATTGCAATGGTACTTAAAGTTTAAAGCTGAAATTGGAGCACTTTTATAATTTTCATTTTTGACCAATTCTATAGGTCCGGGGCTTAGGTAAGTTATCATATGTCACAAAACCGTTAAAGCTCCTGTTAAAAAATTATGCTCCGAAATCAACTTCTGTCACCTCAGTGATACATTTTGGAATGGTACCTAAAGTTTAAAGCAGAAATAGGGGCACTTTTGAAATTTTCATTTTTGACCAATTCGATATGTCCGAGGCTTAGGTAAGTTATCATATGTCACAAAACCGTTAAAGCTCCAGTTCAAAAATTATGCACCGAAATCAACTTCTGTCACCTCGGTGATACATTTTGGAATGGTACCTAAAGTTTAAAGCAGAAATAGGGGCACTTTTGAAATTTTCATTTTTGACCAATTCGATAGGTCCTGGGCTTAGGTAAGTTATCATATGTCACAAAACCGTTAAAGCTCCAGTTCAAAAATTATGCTCCGAAATCAATTTCTGTCACCTCAGTGATACATATTGCAATGGTACCTAAAGTTTAAAGCTGAAATTGGTGCACTTTTAAAATTTTCATTTTTGACCAATGCGATAGGTCCGGGGCATAGGTAAATTATCATATGTCACAAAACCGTTAAAGCTCCTGTTAAAAAATGATGCTCCGAAATCAACTACTGTCACCTCAGTGATACATTTTGGAATGGTACCTAAAGTTTAAAGCAGAAATAGGGGCACTTTTGAAATTTTCATTTTTGACAAATTCGATATGTCCGGGGCTTAGGTAAGTTATCATATGTCACAAAACCGTTAAAGCTCCTGTTCAAAAATTATGCTCCGAAATCATCTTCTGTCACCTCAGTGATACATTTTGGAATGGTACCTAAAGTTTAAAGCAGAAATAGGGGCACGTTTGAAATTTTCATTTTTGACCAATTCGATAGGTCTGAGGCTTAGGTAAGTTATCATATATCACAAAACCGTTAAAGCTCCTGTTCAAAAATTATGCTCCGAAATCAACTTCAGTCACCTCAGTGATACATTTTGGAATGGTACCTAAAGTTTAAAGCAGAAAAGGGGCACTTTTGAAATTTTCATTTTTGACCAATTCGATAGGTCTGAGGCTTAGGTAAGTTATCATATGTCACAAAAACGTTAAAGCTCCTGTTCAAAAATGATGCTCCGAAATCAACTTCTGTCACCTCAGTGCTACATATTGCAATGGTACCTAAAGTTTAAAGCAGAAATAGGGGCACTTTTAAAATTTTCATTTTTGACCAATTCGATAGGTCCTGGGCTTAGGTAAGTTATCATATGTCACAAAACCGTTAAAGCTCCTGTTCAAAAATTATGCTCCGAAATCAACTTCTGTCACCTCAGTGATACATTTTGGAATGGTACCTAAAGTTTAAAGCAGAAATAGGGGCACTTTTGAAATTTTCATTTTTGACCAATTCGATAGGTCTGAGGCTTAGGTAAGTTATCATATGTCACAAAACCGTTAAAGCTCCTGTTCAAAAATTATGCTCCGAAATCAACTTCTGTCACCTCAGTGATACATATTGCAATGGAACCTAAAGTTTAAAGCTGAAATTGGTGCACTTTTAAAATTTTCATTTTTGACCAATGCGATAGGTCCGGGGCTTAGGTAAATTATCATATGTCACAAAACCGTTAAAGCTCCTGTTAAAAAATGATGCTCCGAAATCAACTTCTGTCACCTCAGTGATACATTTTGGAATGGTGCCTAAAGTTTAAAGCAGAAATTGGTGCACTTTTGAAATTTTCATTTTTGACCAATTCGATAGGTCCGGGGCTTAGGTAAGTTATCATATGTCACAAAACCGGTAAAGCTCCTGTTCAAAAAGGATGCTCCGAAATAAACTTCTGTCACCTCAGTGCTACATATTGGAATGGTACCTAAAGTTTAAAGCAGAAATAGGGGGACTTTTGAAATTTTCATTTTTGACCAATGCGATAGGTCTGGGGCTTAGGTAAGTTATCATATGTCACAAAACCGTTAAAGCTCCTGTTCAAAAATTATGCTCCGAAATTAACTTCTGTCACAGCAGTGATACATTTTGGAATGGTACCTACAGTTTAAAGCAGATATAGGGGGACTTTTGAAATTTTCATTTTTTACCAATTCGATAGGTCCGGGGCTTAGGTAAGTTATCATATGTCACAAAACCGTTAAAGCTCCTGTTCAAAAAGGATGCTCCGAAATAAACTTCTGTCACCTCAGTGATATATTTTGGAATGGTACCTAAAGTTTAAAGCCGAAATAGGGGCACTTTTGAAATATTCATTTTTGACCAATTCGATAGGTCCGGGTGGCTTAGGTAAGTTATCATATGTCACAAAACCGTTAAAGCTCCTGTTAAATAATTATGCTCCGAAATCAACTTCTGTCACCTCAGTGATACATTTTGGAATGGTACCTAAAGTTTAAAGCAGAAATAGGGGCACTTTTGAAATTTTCATTTTTGACCAATTCGATAGGTCCTGGGCTTAGGTAAGTTATCATATGTCACAAAACCGTTAAAGCTCCAGTTCAAAAATTATGCTCCGAAATCAATTTCTGTCACCTCAGTGATACATATTGCAATGGTACCTAAAGTTTAAAGCTGAAATTGGTGCACTTTTAAAATTTTCATTTTTGACCAATGCGATAGGTCCGGGGCTTAGGTAAATTATCATATGTCACAAAACCGTTAAAGCTCCTGTTAAAAAATGATGCTCCGAAATCAACTTCTGTCACCTCAGTGATACATTTTGGAATGGTACCTAAAGTTTAAAGCAGAAATTGGTGCACTTTTAAAATTTTCATTTTTGACCAATTCGATAGGTCCGGGGCTTAGGTAAGTTATCATATGTCTCAAAATCGTTAAAGCTCCTGTTCAAAAAGGATGCTCCGAAATAAACTTCTGTCACCTCAGTGATACATTTTTTAATGGTACCTAAAGTTTAAAGCAGAAATAGGGGCACTTTTGACATTTTCATTTTTGACCAATTCGATAGGTCCGGGGCTTAGGTAAGTTATCATATGTCACAAAACCGTTAAAGCTCCTGTTCAAAAATGATGCTTCGAAATAAACTTCTGTCACCTCAGTGATACATATTGCAATGGTACCTAAAGTTTAAAGCTGAAATTGGTGCACTTTTAAAATTTTCATTATTGACCAATTCGATAGGTCCGGGGCTTAGGTAAGTTATCATATGTCACAAAACCGTTAAAGCTCCTGTTAAAAAATTATGCTCCGAAATCAACTTCTGTCACCTCAGTGATACATATTGCAATGGTACCTAAAGTTTAAAGCAGAAATTGGGGCACTTTTAAAATTTTCATTTTTGACCAATTCGATAGGTCCTGGGCTTAGGTAAGTTATCATATGTCACAAAACCGTTAAAGCTCCTGTTCAAAAATTATGCTCCGAAATCAACTTCTGTCACCTCAGTGATACATTTTGGAATGGTACCTAAAGTTTAAAGCAGAAATAGGGGCACTTTTGAAATTTTCATTTTTGACCAATTCGATAGGTCTGAGGCTTAGGTAAGTTATCATATGTCACAAAACCGTTAAAGCTCCTGTTCAAAACTTATGCTCCGAAATCAACTTCTGTCACCTCAGTGCTACATATTGCAATGGTACCTAAAGTTTAAAGCTGAAATTGGTGCACTTTTAAAATTTTCATTATTGACCAATTCGATAGGTCCGGGGCTTAGGTAAGTTATCATATGTCACAAAACCGTTAAAGCTCCTGTTAAAAAATTATGCTCCGAAATCAACTTCTGTCACCTCAGTGATACATTTTGGAATGGTACCTAAAGTTTAAAGCAGAAATAGGGGCACTTTTGAAATTTTCATTTTTGACCAATTCGATATGTCCGGGGCTTAGGTAAGTTATCATATGTCACAAAACCGTTAAAGCTCCTGTTCAAAAATTATGCTCCGAAATCAACTTCTGTCACCTCAGTGATACATTTTGGAATGGTACCTAAAGTTTAAAGCAGAAGTAGGGGCACTTTTGAAATTTTCATTTTTGACCAATTCGATAGGTCTGAGGCTTAGGTAAGTTATCATATGTCACAAAACCGTTAAAGCTCCTGTTCAAAAATTATGCTCCGAAATCAACTTCTGTCACCTCAGTGATACATTTTGGAATGGTACCTAAAGTTTTAAGCAGAAATAGGGGCACTTTTGAAATTTTCATTTTTGACCAATTCGATAGGTCTGAGGCTTAGGTAAGTTATCATTTATCACAAAACCGTTAAAGCTCCTGTTCAAAAATTATGCTCCGAAATCAACTTCAGTCACCTCAGTGATACATTTTGGAATGGTACCTAAAGTTTAAAGCAGAAAAGGGGCACTTTTAAAATTTTCATTTTTGACCAATTCGATAGGTCCTGGGCTTAGGTAAGTTATCATATGTCACAAAACCGTTAAAGCTCCTGTTCAAAAATTATGCTCCGAAATCAACTTCTGTCACCTCAGTGATACATTTTGGAATGGTACCTAAAGTTTAAAGCAGAAATAGGGGCACTTTTGAAATTTTCATTTTTGACCAATTCGATAGGTCTGAGGCTTAGGTAAGTTATCATATGTCACAAAACCGTTAAAGCTCCTGTTAAAAAATTATGCTCCGAAATCAACTTCTGTCACCTCAGTGATACATTTTGGAATGGTACCTAAAGTTTAAAGCAGAAATAGGGGCACTTTTGAAATTTTCATTTTTGACCAATTCGATATGTCCGGGGCTTAGGTAAGTTATCATATGTCACAAAACCGTTAAAGCTCCTGTTCAAAAATTATGCTCCGAAATCAACTTCTGTCACCTCAGTGATACATTTTGGAATGGTACCTAAAGTTTAAAGCAGAAGTAGGGGCACTTTTGAAATTTTCATTTTTGACCAATTCGATAGGTCTGAGGCTTAGGTAAGTTATCATATGTCACAAAACCGTTAAAGCTCCTGTTCAAAAATTATGCTCCGAAATCAACTTCTGTCACCTCAGTGATACATTTTGGAATGGTACCTAAAGTTTAAAGCAGAAATTTGGGCACTTTTGAAATTTTCATTTTTGACCAATTCGATAGGTCTGAGGCTTAGGTAAGTTATCATTTATCACAAAACCGTTAAAGCTCCTGTTCAAAAATTATGCTCCGAAATCAACTTCAGTCACCTCAGTGATACATTTTGGAATGGTACCTAAAGTTTAAAGCAGAAAAGGGGCACTTTTAAAATTTTCATTTTTGACCAATTCGATAGGTCCTGGGCTTAGGTAAGTTATCATATGTCACAAAACCGTTAAAGCTCCTGTTCAAAAATTATGCTCCGAAATCAACTTCTGTCACCTCAGTGATACATTTTGGAATGGTACCTAAAGTTTAAAGCAGAAATAGGGGCACTTTTGAAATTTTCATTTTTGACCAATTCGATAGGTCTGAGGCTTAGGTAAGTTATCATATGTCACAAAACCGTTAAAGCTCCTGTTCAAAAATTATGCTCCGAAATCAACTTCTGTCACCTCAGTGATACATATTGCAATGGAACCTAAAGTTTAAAGCTGAAATTGGTGCACTTTTAAAATTTTCATTTTTGACCAATGCGATAGGTCCGGGGCTTAGGTAAATTATCATATGTCACAAAACCGTTAAAGCTCCTGTTAAAAAATGATGCTCCGAAATCAACTTCTGTCACCTCAGTGATACATTTTGGAATGGTGCCTAAAGTTTAAAGCAGAAATTGGTGCACTTTTGAAATTTTCATTTTTGACCAATTCGATAGGTCCGGGGCTTAGGTAAGTTATCATATGTCTCAAAACCGTTAAAGCTCCTGTTCAAAAAGGATGCTCCGAAATAAACTTCTGTCACCTCAGTGATACATTTTTTAATGGTACCTAAAGTTTAAAGCAGAAATAGGGGCACTTTTGACATTTTCATTTTTGACCAATTCGATAGGTCCGGGGCTTAGGTAAGTTATCATATGTCACAAAACCGTTAAAGCTCCTGTTCAAAAATGATGCTTCGAAATAAACTTCTGTCACCTCAGTGATACATATTGCAATGGTACCTGAAGTTTAAAGCTGAAATTGGAGCACTTTTATAATTTTCATTTTTGACCAATGCGATAGGTCCGGGGCTTAGGTAAATTATCATATGTCACAAAACCGTTAAAGCTCCTGTTCAAAAATGATGCTCCGAAATAAACTTCTGTCACCTCAGTGATACATATTGCAATGGTACTTAAAGTTTAAAGCTGAAATTGGAGCACTTTTATAATTTTCATTTTTGACCAATTCTATAGGTCCGGGGCTTAGGTAAGTTATCATATGTCACAAAACCGTTAAAGCTCCTGTTAAAAAATTATGCTCCGAAATCAACTTCTGTCACCTCAGTGATACATTTTGGAATGGTACCTAAAGTTTAAAGCAGAAATAGGGGCACTTTTGAAATTTTCATTTTTGACCAATTCGATATGTCCGAGGCTTAGGTAAGTTATCATATGTCACAAAACCGTTAAAGCTCCAGTTCAAAAATTATGCACCGAAATCAACTTCTGTCACCTCGGTGATACATTTTGGAATGGTACCTAAAGTTTAAAGCAGAAATAGGGGCACTTTTGAAATTTTCATTTTTGACCAATTCGATAGGTCCTGGGCTTAGGTAAGTTATCATATGTCACAAAACCGTTAAAGCTCCAGTTCAAAAATTATGCTCCGAAATCAATTTCTGTCACCTCAGTGATACATATTGCAATGGTACCTAAAGTTTAAAGCTGAAATTGGTGCACTTTTAAAATTTTCATTTTTGACCAATGCGATAGGTCCGGGGCATAGGTAAATTATCATATGTCACAAAACCGTTAAAGCTCCTGTTAAAAAATGATGCTCCGAAATCAACTACTGTCACCTCAGTGATACATTTTGGAATGGTACCTAAAGTTTAAAGCAGAAATAGGGGCACTTTTGAAATTTTCATTTTTGACAAATTCGATATGTCCGGGGCTTAGGTAAGTTATCATATGTCACAAAACCGTTAAAGCTCCTGTTCAAAAATTATGCTCCGAAATCATCTTCTGTCACCTCAGTGATACATTTTGGAATGGTACCTAAAGTTTAAAGCAGAAATAGGGGCACGTTTGAAATTTTCATTTTTGACCAATTCGATAGGTCTGAGGCTTAGGTAAGTTATCATATATCACAAAACCGTTAAAGCTCCTGTTCAAAAATTATGCTCCGAAATCAACTTCAGTCACCTCAGTGATACATTTTGGAATGGTACCTAAAGTTTAAAGCAGAAAAGGGGCACTTTTGAAATTTTCATTTTTGACCAATTCGATAGGTCTGAGGCTTAGGTAAGTTATCATATGTCACAAAAACGTTAAAGCTCCTGTTCAAAAATGATGCTCCGAAATCAACTTCTGTCACCTCAGTGCTACATATTGCAATGGTACCTAAAGTTTAAAGCAGAAATAGGGGCACTTTTAAAATTTTCATTTTTGACCAATTCGATAGGTCCTGGGCTTAGGTAAGTTATCATATGTCACAAAACCGTTAAAGCTCCTGTTCAAAAATTATGCTCCGAAATCAACTTCTGTCACCTCAGTGATACATTTTGGAATGGTACCTAAAGTTTAAAGCAGAAATAGGGGCACTTTTGAAATTTTCATTTTTGACCAATTCGATAGGTCTGAGGCTTAGGTAAGTTATCATATGTCACAAAACCGTTAAAGCTCCTGTTCAAAAATTATGCTCCGAAATTAACTTCTGTCACAGCAGTGATACATTTTGGAATGGTACCTACAGTTTAAAGCAGATATAGGGGGACTTTTGAAATTTTCATTTTTTACCAATTCGATAGGTCCGGGGCTTAGGTAAGTTATCATATGTCACAAAACCGTTAAAGCTCCTGTTCAAAAAGGATGCTCCGAAATAAACTTCTGTCACCTCAGTGATATATTTTGGAATGGTACCTAAAGTTTAAAGCCGAAATAGGGGCACTTTTGAAATATTCATTTTTGACCAATTCGATAGGTCCGGGTGGCTTAGGTAAGTTATCATATGTCACAAAACCGTTAAAGCTCCTGTTAAATAATTATGCTCCGAAATCAACTTCTGTCACCTCAGTGATACATTTTGGAATGGTACCTAAAGTTTAAAGCAGAAATAGGGGCACTTTTGAAATTTTCATTTTTGACCAATTCGATAGGTCCTGGGCTTAGGTAAGTTATCATATGTCACAAAACCGTTAAAGCTCCAGTTCAAAAATTATGCTCCGAAATCAATTTCTGTCACCTCAGTGATACATATTGCAATGGTACCTAAAGTTTAAAGCTGAAATTGGTGCACTTTTAAAATTTTCATTTTTGACCAATGCGATAGGTCCGGGGCTTAGGTAAATTATCATATGTCACAAAACCGTTAAAGCTCCTGTTAAAAAATGATGCTCCGAAATCAACTTCTGTCACCTCAGTGATACATTTTGGAATGGTACCTAAAGTTTAAAGCAGAAATTGGTGCACTTTTAAAATTTTCATTTTTGACCAATTCGATAGGTCCGGGGCTTAGGTAAGTTATCATATGTCTCAAAATCGTTAAAGCTCCTGTTCAAAAAGGATGCTCCGAAATAAACTTCTGTCACCTCAGTGATACATTTTTTAATGGTACCTAAAGTTTAAAGCAGAAATAGGGGCACTTTTGACATTTTCATTTTTGACCAATTCGATAGGTCCGGGGCTTAGGTAAGTTATCATATGTCACAAAACCGTTAAAGCTCCTGTTCAAAAATGATGCTTCGAAATAAACTTCTGTCACCTCAGTGATACATATTGCAATGGTACCTAAAGTTTAAAGCTGAAATTGGTGCACTTTTAAAATTTTCATTATTGACCAATTCGATAGGTCCGGGGCTTAGGTAAGTTATCATATGTCACAAAACCGTTAAAGCTCCTGTTAAAAAATTATGCTCCGAAATCAACTTCTGTCACCTCAGTGATACATATTGCAATGGAACCTAAAGTTTAAAGCTGAAATTGGTGCACTTTTAAAATTTTCATTTTTGACCAATGCGATAGGTCCGGGGCTTAGGTAAATTATCATATGTCACAAAACCGTTAAAGCTCCTGTTAAAAAATGATGCTCCGAAATCAACTTCTGTCACCTCAGTGATACATTTTGGAATGGTGCCTAAAGTTTAAAGCAGAAATTGGTGCACTTTTGAAATTTTCATTTTTGACCAATTCGATAGGTCCGGGGCTTAGGTAAGTTATCATATGTCACAAAACCGGTAAAGCTCCTGTTCAAAAAGGATGCTCCGAAATAAACTTCTGTCACCTCAGTGCTACATATTGGAATGGTACCTAAAGTTTAAAGCAGAAATAGGGGGACTTTTGAAATTTTCATTTTTGACCAATGCGATAGGTCTGGGGCTTAGGTAAGTTATCATATGTCACAAAACCGTTAAAGCTCCTGTTCAAAAATTATGCTCCGAAATTAACTTCTGTCACAGCAGTGATACATTTTGGAATGGTACCTACAGTTTAAAGCAGATATAGGGGGACTTTTGAAATTTTCATTTTTTACCAATTCGATAGGTCCGGGGCTTAGGTAAGTTATCATATGTCACAAAACCGTTAAAGCTCCTGTTCAAAAAGGATGCTCCGAAATAAACTTCTGTCACCTCAGTGATATATTTTGGAATGGTACCTAAAGTTTAAAGCCGAAATAGGGGCACTTTTGAAATATTCATTTTTGACCAATTCGATAGGTCCGGGTGGCTTAGGTAAGTTATCATATGTCACAAAACCGTTAAAGCTCCTGTTAAATAATTATGCTCCGAAATCAACTTCTGTCACCTCAGTGATACATTTTGGAATGGTACCTAAAGTTTAAAGCAGAAATAGGGGCACTTTTGAAATTTTCATTTTTGACCAATTCGATAGGTCCTGGGCTTAGGTAAGTTATCATATGTCACAAAACCGTTAAAGCTCCAGTTCAAAAATTATGCTCCGAAATCAATTTCTGTCACCTCAGTGATACATATTGCAATGGTACCTAAAGTTTAAAGCTGAAATTGGTGCACTTTTAAAATTTTCATTTTTGACCAATGCGATAGGTCCGGGGCTTAGGTAAATTATCATATGTCACAAAACCGTTAAAGCTCCTGTTAAAAAATGATGCTCCGAAATCAACTTCTGTCACCTCAGTGATACATTTTGGAATGGTACCTAAAGTTTAAAGCAGAAATTGGTGCACTTTTAAAATTTTCATTTTTGACCAATTCGATAGGTCCGGGGCTTAGGTAAGTTATCATATGTCTCAAAATCGTTAAAGCTCCTGTTCAAAAAGGATGCTCCGAAATAAACTTCTGTCACCTCAGTGATACATTTTTTAATGGTACCTAAAGTTTAAAGCAGAAATAGGGGCACTTTTGACATTTTCATTTTTGACCAATTCGATAGGTCCGGGGCTTAGGTAAGTTATCATATGTCACAAAACCGTTAAAGCTCCTGTTCAAAAATGATGCTTCGAAATAAACTTCTGTCACCTCAGTGATACATATTGCAATGGTACCTAAAGTTTAAAGCTGAAATTGGTGCACTTTTAAAATTTTCATTATTGACCAATTCGATAGGTCCGGGGCTTAGGTAAGTTATCATATGTCACAAAACCGTTAAAGCTCCTGTTAAAAAATTATGCTCCGAAATCAACTTCTGTCACCTCAGTGATACATATTGCAATGGTACCTAAAGTTTAAAGCAGAAATTGGGGCACTTTTAAAATTTTCATTTTTGACCAATTCGATAGGTCCTGGGCTTAGGTAAGTTATCATATGTCACAAAACCGTTAAAGCTCCTGTTCAAAAATTATGCTCCGAAATCAACTTCTGTCACCTCAGTGATACATTTTGGAATGGTACCTAAAGTTTAAAGCAGAAATAGGGGCACTTTTGAAATTTTCATTTTTGACCAATTCGATAGGTCTGAGGCTTAGGTAAGTTATCATATGTCACAAAACCGTTAAAGCTCCTGTTCAAAACTTATGCTCCGAAATCAACTTCTGTCACCTCAGTGCTACATATTGCAATGGTACCTAAAGTTTAAAGCTGAAATTGGTGCACTTTTAAAATTTTCATTATTGACCAATTCGATAGGTCCGGGGCTTAGGTAAGTTATCATATGTCACAAAACCGTTAAAGCTCCTGTTAAAAAATTATGCTCCGAAATCAACTTCTGTCACCTCAGTGATACATTTTGGAATGGTACCTAAAGTTTAAAGCAGAAATAGGGGCACTTTTGAAATTTTCATTTTTGACCAATTCGATATGTCCGGGGCTTAGGTAAGTTATCATATGTCACAAAACCGTTAAAGCTCCTGTTCAAAAATTATGCTCCGAAATCAACTTCTGTCACCTCAGTGATACATTTTGGAATGGTACCTAAAGTTTAAAGCAGAAGTAGGGGCACTTTTGAAATTTTCATTTTTGACCAATTCGATAGGTCTGAGGCTTAGGTAAGTTATCATATGTCACAAAACCGTTAAAGCTCCTGTTCAAAAATTATGCTCCGAAATCAACTTCTGTCACCTCAGTGATACATTTTGGAATGGTACCTAAAGTTTTAAGCAGAAATAGGGGCACTTTTGAAATTTTCATTTTTGACCAATTCGATAGGTCTGAGGCTTAGGTAAGTTATCATTTATCACAAAACCGTTAAAGCTCCTGTTCAAAAATTATGCTCCGAAATCAACTTCAGTCACCTCAGTGATACATTTTGGAATGGTACCTAAAGTTTAAAGCAGAAAAGGGGCACTTTTAAAATTTTCATTTTTGACCAATTCGATAGGTCCTGGGCTTAGGTAAGTTATCATATGTCACAAAACCGTTAAAGCTCCTGTTCAAAAATTATGCTCCGAAATCAACTTCTGTCACCTCAGTGATACATTTTGGAATGGTACCTAAAGTTTAAAGCAGAAATAGGGGCACTTTTGAAATTTTCATTTTTGACCAATTCGATAGGTCTGAGGCTTAGGTAAGTTATCATATGTCACAAAACCGTTAAAGCTCCTGTTAAAAAATTATGCTCCGAAATCAACTTCTGTCACCTCAGTGATACATTTTGGAATGGTACCTAAAGTTTAAAGCAGAAATAGGGGCACTTTTGAAATTTTCATTTTTGACCAATTCGATATGTCCGGGGCTTAGGTAAGTTATCATATGTCACAAAACCGTTAAAGCTCCTGTTCAAAAATTATGCTCCGAAATCAACTTCTGTCACCTCAGTGATACATTTTGGAATGGTACCTAAAGTTTAAAGCAGAAGTAGGGGCACTTTTGAAATTTTCATTTTTGACCAATTCGATAGGTCTGAGGCTTAGGTAAGTTATCATATGTCACAAAACCGTTAAAGCTCCTGTTCAAAAATTATGCTCCGAAATCAACTTCTGTCACCTCAGTGATACATTTTGGAATGGTACCTAAAGTTTAAAGCAGAAATTTGGGCACTTTTGAAATTTTCATTTTTGACCAATTCGATAGGTCTGAGGCTTAGGTAAGTTATCATTTATCACAAAACCGTTAAAGCTCCTGTTCAAAAATTATGCTCCGAAATCAACTTCAGTCACCTCAGTGATACATTTTGGAATGGTACCTAAAGTTTAAAGCAGAAAAGGGGCACTTTTAAAATTTTCATTTTTGACCAATTCGATAGGTCCTGGGCTTAGGTAAGTTATCATATGTCACAAAACCGTTAAAGCTCCTGTTCAAAAATTATGCTCCGAAATCAACTTCTGTCACCTCAGTGATACATTTTGGAATGGTACCTAAAGTTTAAAGCAGAAATAGGGGCACTTTTGAAATTTTCATTTTTGACCAATTCGATAGGTCTGAGGCTTAGGTAAGTTATCATATGTCACAAAACCGTTAAAGCTCCTGTTCAAAAATTATGCGCCGAAATCAACTTCTGTCACCTCAGTGATACATATTGCAATGGAACCTAAAGTTTAAAGCTGAAATTGGTGCACTTTTAAAATTTTCATTTTTGACCAATGCGATAGGTCCGGGGCTTAGGTAAATTATCATATGTCACAAAACCGTTAAAGCTCCTGTTAAAAAATGATGCTCCGAAATCAACTTCTGTCACCTCAGTGATACATTTTGGAATGGTGCCTAAAGTTTAAAGCAGAAATTGGTGCACTTTTGAAATTTTCATTTTTGACCAATTCGATAGGTCCGGGGCTTAGGTAAGTTATCATATGTCTCAAAACCGTTAAAGCTCCTGTTCAAAAAGGATGCTCCGAAATAAACTTCTGTCACCTCAGTGATACATTTTTTAATGGTACCTAAAGTTTAAAGCAGAAATAGGGGCACTTTTGACATTTTCATTTTTGACCAATTCGATAGGTCCGGGGCTTAGGTAAGTTATCATATGTCACAAAACCGTTAAAGCTCCTGTTCAAAAATGATGCTTCGAAATAAACTTCTGTCACCTCAGTGATACATATTGCAATGGTACCTGAAGTTTAAAGCTGAAATTGGAGCACTTTTATAATTTTCATTTTTGACCAATGCGATAGGTCCGGGGCTTAGGTAAATTATCATATGTCACAAAACCGTTAAAGCTCCTGTTAAAAAATGATGCTCCGAAATAAACTTCTGTCACCTCAGTGATACATATTGCAATGGTACTTAAAGTTTAAAGCTGAAATTGGAGCACTTTTATAATTTTCATTTTTGACCAATTCTATAGGTCCGGGGCTTAGGTAAGTTATCATATGTCACAAAACCGTTAAAGCTCCTGTTAAAAAATTATGCTCCGAAATCAACTTCTGTCACCTCAGTGATACATTTTGGAATGGTACCTAAAGTTTAAAGCAGAAATAGGGGCACTTTTGAAATTTTCATTATTGACCAATTCGATATGTCCGAGGCTTAGGTAAGTTATCATATGTCACAAAACCGTTAAAGCTCCAGTTCAAAAATTATGCACCGAAATCAACTTCTGTCACCTCGGTGATACATTTTGGAATGGTACCTAAAGTTTAAAGCAGAAATAGGGGCACTTTTGAAATTTTCATATTTGACCAATTCGATAGGTCCTGGGCTTAGGTAAGTTATCATATGTCACAAAACCGTTAAAGCTCCAGTTCAAAAATTATGCTCCGAAATCAATTTCTGTCACCTCAGTGATACATATTGCAATGGTACCTAAAGTTTAAAGCTGAAATTGGTGCACTTTTAAAATTTTCATTTTTGACCAATGCGATAGGTCCGGGGCATAGGTAAATTATCATATGTCACAAAACCGTTAAAGCTCCTGTTAAAAAATGATGCTCCGAAATCAACTTCTGTCACCTCAGTGATACATTTTGGAATGGTACCTAAAGTTTAAAGCAGAAATAGGGGCACTTTTGAAATTTTCATTTTTGACAAATTCGATATGTCCGGGGCTTAGGTAAGTTATCATATGTCACAAAACCGTTAAAGCTCCTGTTCAAAAATTATGCTCCGAAATCAACTTCTGTCACCTCAGTGATACATTTTGGAATGGTACCTAAAGTTTAAAGCAGAAATAGGGGCACTTTTGAAATTTTCATTTTTGACCAATTCGATAGGTCTGAGGCTTAGGTAAGTTATCATATGTCACAAAACCGTTAAAGCTCCTGTTCAAAAATTATGCTCCGAAATCAACTTCTGTCACCTCAGTGCTACATATTGCAATGGTACCTAAAGTTTAAAGCTGAAATTGGTGCACTTTTAAAATTTTCATTATTGACCAATTCGATAGGTCCGGGGCTTAGGTAAGTTATCATATGTCACAAAACCGTTAAAGCTCCTGTTAAAAAATTATGCTCCGAAATCAACTTCTGTCACCTCAGTGATACATTTTGGAATGGTACCTAAAGTTTAAAGCAGAAATAGGGGCACTTTTGAAATTTTCATTTTTGACCAATTCGATATGTCCGGGGCTTAGGTAAGTTATCATATGTCACAAAACCGTTAAAGCTCCTGTTCAAAAATTATGCTCCGAAATCAACTTCTGTCACCTCAGTGATACATTTTGGAATGGTACCTAAAGTTTAAAGCAGAAGTAGGGGCACTTTTGAAATTTTCATTTTTGACCAATTCGATAGGTCTGAGGCTTAGGTAAGTTATCATATGTCACAAAACCGTTAAAGCTCCTGTTCAAAAATTATGCTCCGAAATCAACTTCTGTCACCTCAGTGATACATTTTGGAATGGTACCTAAAGTTTAAAGCAGAAATAGGGGCACTTTTGAAATTTTCATTTTTGACCAATTCGATAGGTCTGAGGCTTAGGTAAGTTATCATTTATCACAAAACCGTTAAAGCTCCTGTTCAAAAATTATGCTCCGAAATCAACTTCAGTCACCTCAGTGATACATTTTGGAATGGTACCTAAAGTTTAAAGCAGAAAAGGGGCACTTTTAAAATTTTCATTTTTGACCAATTTGATAGGTCCTGGGCTTAGGTAAGTTATCATATGTCACAAAACCGTTAAAGCTCCTGTTCAAAAATTATGCTCCGAAATCAACTTCTGTCACCTCAGTGATACATTTTGGAATGGTACCTAAAGTTTAAAGCAGAAATAGGGGCACTTTTGAAATTTTCATTTTTGACCAATTCGATAGGTCTGAGGCTTAGGTAAGTTATCATATGTCACAAAACCGTTAAAGCTCCTGTTCAAAAATTATGCTCCGAAATCAACTTCTGTCACCTCAGTGATACATATTGCAATGGAACCTAAAGTTTAAATCTGAAATTGGTGCACTTTTAAAATTTTCATTTTTGACCAATGCGATAGGTCCGGGGCTTAGGTAAATTATCATATGTCACAAAACCGTTAAAGCTCCTGTTAAAAAATGATGCTCCGAAATCAACTTCTGTCACCTCAGTGATACATTTTGGAATGGTGCCTAAAGTTTAAAGCAGAAATTGGTGCACTTTTGAAATTTTCATTTTTGACCAATTCGATAGGTCCGGGGCTTAGGTAAGTTATCATATGTCTCAAAACCGTTAAAGCTCCTGTTCAAAAAGGATGCTCCGAAATAAACTTCTGTCACCTCAGTGATACATTTTTTAATGGTACCTAAAGTTTAAAGCAGAAATAGGGGCACTTTTGACATTTTCATTTTTGACCAATTCGATAGGTCCGGGGCTTAGGTAAGTTATCATATGTCACAAAACCGTTAAAGCTCCTGTTCAAAAATGATGCTTCGAAATAAACTTCTGTCACCTCAGTGATACATATTGCAATGGTACCTGAAGTTTAAAGCTGAAATTGGAGCACTTTTATAATTTTCATTTTTGACCAATGCGATAGGTCCGGGGCTTAGGTAAATTATCATATGTCACAAAACCGTTAAAGCTCCTGTTCAAAAATGATGCTCCGAAATAAACTTCTGTCACCTCAGTGATACATATTGCAATGGTACTTAAAGTTTAAAGCTGAAATTGGAGCACTTTTATAATTTTCATTTTTGACCAATTCTATAGGTCCGGGGCTTAGG
Source organism: Pseudophryne corroboree (assembly GCF_028390025.1). NCBI lineage: Eukaryota > Metazoa > Chordata > Amphibia > Anura > Myobatrachidae > Pseudophryne > Pseudophryne corroboree. Next base: position 1,055,647 of record NW_026968356.1, read on the forward strand.
TAAGTTATCATATGTCACAAAACCGTTAAAGCTCCTGTTAAAAAATTATGCTCCGAAATCAACTTCTGTCACCTCAGTGATACATTTTGGAATGGTACCTAAAGTTTAAAGCAGAAATAGGGGCACTTTTGAAATTTTCATTTTTGACCAATTCGATATGTCCGAGGCTTAGGTAAGTTATCATATGTCACAAAACCGTTAAAGCTCCAGTTCAAAAATTATGCACCGAAATCAACTTCTGTCACCTCGGTGATACATTTTGGAATGGTACCTAAAGTTTAAAGCAGAAATAGGGGCACTTTTGAAATTTTCATTTTTGACCAATTCGATAGGTCCTGGGCTTAGGTAAGTTATCATATGTCACAAAACCGTTAAAGCTCCAGTTCAAAAATTATGCTCCGAAATCAATTTCTGTCACCTCAGTGATACATATTGCAATGGTACCTAAAGTTTAAAGCTGAAATTGGTGCACTTTTAAAATTTTCATTTTTGACCAATGCGATAGGTCCGGGGCATAGGTAAATTATCATATGTCACAAAACCGTTAAAGCTCCTGTTAAAAAATGATGCTCCGAAATCAACTTCTGTCACCTCAGTGATACATTTTGGAATGGTACCTAAAGTTTAAAGCAGAAATAGGGGCACTTTTGAAATTTTCATTTTTGACAAATTCGATATGTCCGGGGCTTAGGTAAGTTATCATATGTCACAAAACCGTTAAAGCTCCTGTTCAAAAATTATGCTCCGAAATCATCTTCTGTCACCTCAGTGATACATTTTGGAATGGTACCTAAAGTTTAAAGCAGAAATAGGGGCACTTTTGAAATTTTCATTTTTGACCAATTCGATAGGTCTGAGGCTTAGGTAAGTTATCATATATCACAAAACCGTTAAAGCTCCTGTTCAAAAATTATGCTCCGAAATCAACTTCAGTCACCTCAGTGATACATTTTGGAATGGTACCTAAAGTTTAAAGCAGAAAAGGGGCACTTTTGAAATTTTCATTTTTGACCAATTCGATAGGTCTGAGGCTTAGGTAAGTTATCATATGTCACAAAAACGTTAAAGCTCCTGTTCAAAAATGATGCTCCGAAATCAACTTCTGTCACCTCAGTGCTACATATTGCAATGGTACCTAAAGTTTAAAGCAGAAATAGGGGCACTTTTGAAATTTTCATTTTTGACCAATTCGATAGGTCCGGGGCTTAGGTAAGTTATCATATGTCACAAAACCGTTAAAGCTCCTGTTCAAAAATGATGCTTCGAAATAAACTTCTGTCACCTCAGTGATACATATTGCAATGGTACCTGAAGTTTAAAGCTGAAATTGGAGCACTTTTATAATTTTCATTTTTGACCAATGCGATAGGTCCGGGGCTTAGGTAAATTATCATATGTCACAAAACCGTTAAAGCTCCTGTTCAAAAATGATGCTCCGAAATAAACTTCTGTCACCTCAGTGATACATATTGCAATGGTACTTAAAGTTTAAAGCTGAAATTGGAGCACTTTTATAATTTTCATTTTTGACCAATTCTATAGGTCCGGGGCTTAGGTAAGTTATCATATGTCACAAAACCGTTAAAGCTCCTGTTAAAAAATTATGCTCCGAAATCAACTTCTGTCACCTCAGTGATACATTTTGGAATGGTACCTAAAGTTTAAAGCAGAAATAGGGGCACTTTTGAAATTTTCATTTTTGACCAATTCGATATGTCCGAGGCTTAGGTAAGTTATCATATGTCACAAAACCGTTAAAGCTCCAGTTCAAAAATTATGCACCGAAATCAACTTCTGTCACCTCGGTGATACATTTTGGAATGGTACCTAAAGTTTAAAGCAGAAATAGGGGCACTTTTGAAATTTTCATTTTTGACCAATTCGATAGGTCCTGGGCTTAGGTAAGTTATCATATGTCACAAAACCGTTAAAGCTCCAGTTCAAAAATTATGCTCCGAAATCAATTTCTGTCACCTCAGTGATACATATTGCAATGGTACCTAAAGTTTAAAGCTGAAATTGGTGCACTTTTAAAATTTTCATTTTTGACCAATGCGATAGGTCCGGGGCATAGGTAAATTATCATATGTCACAAAACCGTTAAAGCTCCTGTTAAAAAATGATGCTCCGAAATCAACTTCTGTCACCTCAGTGATACATTTTGGAATGGTACCTAAAGTTTAAAGCAGAAATAGGGGCACTTTTGAAATTTTCATTTTTGACAAATTCGATATGTCCGGGGCTTAGGTAAGTTATCATATGTCACAAAACCGTTAAAGCTCCTGTTCAAAAATTATGCTCCGAAATCATCTTCTGTCACCTCAGTGATACATTTTGGAATGGTACCTAAAGTTTAAAGCAGAAATAGGGGCACTTTTGAAATTTTCATTTTTGACCAATTCGATAGGTCTGAGGCTTAGGTAAGTTATCATATATCACAAAACCGTTAAAGCTCCTGTTCAAAAATTATGCTCCGAAATCAACTTCAGTCACCTCAGTGATACATTTTGGAATGGTACCTAAAGTTTAAAGCAGAAAAGGGGCACTTTTGAAATTTTCATTTTTGACCAATTCGATAGGTCTGAGGCTTAGGTAAGTTATCATATGTCACAAAAACGTTAAAGCTCCTGTTCAAAAATGATGCTCCGAAATCAACTTCTGTCACCTCAGTGCTACATATTGCAATGGTACCTAAAGTTTAAAGCAGAAATAGGGGCACTTTTAAAATGTTAATTTTTGACCAATTCGATAGGTCCTGGGCTTAGGTAAGTTATCATATGTCACAAAACCGTTAAAGCTCCTGTTCAAAAATTATGCTCCGAAATCAACTTCTGTCACCTCAGTGATACATTTTGGAATGGTACCTAAAGTTTAAAGCAGAAATAGGGGCACTTTTGAAATTTTCATTTTTGACCAATTCGATAGGTCTGAGGCTTAGGTAAGTTATCATATGTCACAAAACCGTTAAAGCTCCTGTTCAAAAATTATGCTCCGAAATCAACTTCTGTCACCTCAGTGATACATATTGCAATGGAACCTAAAGTTTAAAGCTGAAATTGGTGCACTTTTAAAATTTTCATTTTTGACCAATGCGATAGGTCCGGGGCTTAGGTAAATTATCATATGTCACAAAACCGTTAAAGCTCCTGTTAAAAAATGATTCTCCGAAATCAACTTCTGTCACCTCAGTGATACATTTTGGAATGGTGCCTAAAGTTTAAAGCAGAAATTGGTGCACTTTTGAAATTTTCATTTTTGACCAATTCGATAGGTCCGGGGCTTAGGTAAGTTATCATATGTCTCAAAACCGTTAAAGCTCCTGTTCAAAAAGGATGCTCCGAAATAAACTTCTGTCACCTCAGTGATACATTTTTTAATGGTACCTAAAGTTTAAAGCAGAAATAGGGGCACTTTTGACATTTTCATTTTTGACCAATTCGATAGGTCCGGGGCTTAGGTAAGTTATCATATGTCACAAAACCGTTAAAGCTCCTGTTCAAAAATGATGCTTCGAAATAAACTTCTGTCACCTCAGTGATACATATTACAATGGTACCTAAAGTTTAAAGCTGAAATTGGTGCACTTTTAAAATTTTCATTTTTGACCAATTCGATAGGTCCGGGGCTTAGGTAAGTTATCATATGTCACAAAACCGTTAAAGCTCCTGTTCAAAAATTATGCTCCGAAATCAACTTCTGTCACCTCAGTGATACATTTTGGAATGGTACCTGAAGTTTAAAGCAGAAATAGGGGCACTTTTGAAATTTTCATTTTTGACCAATTCGATAGGTCAGAGGCTTAGGTAAGTTATCGTATGTCACAAAACCGTTAAAGCTCCTGTTCAAAAATTATGCTCCGAAATCAACTTCTGTCACCTCAGTGCTACATATTGCAATGGTACCTAAAGTTTAAAGCTGAAATTGGTGCACTTTTAAAATTTTCATTATTGACCAATTCGATAGGTCCGGGGCTTAGGTAAGTTATCATATGTCACAAAACCGTTAAAGCTCCTGTTAAAAAATTATGCTCCGAAATCAACTTCTGTCACCTCAGTGATACATTTTGGAATGGTACCTAAAGTTTAAAGCAGAAATAGGGGCACTTTTGAAATTTTCATTTTTGACCAATTCGATATGTCCGGGGCTTAGGTAAGTTATCATATGTCACAAAACCGTTAAAGCTCCTGTTCAAAAATTATGCTCCGAAATCAACTTCTGTCACCTCAGTGATACATTTTGGAATGGTACCTAAAGTTTAAAGCAGAAGTAGGGGCACTTTTGAAATTTTCATTTTTGACCAATTCGATAGGTCTGAGGCTTAGGTAAGTTATCATATGTCACAAAACCGTTAAAGCTCCTGTTCAAAAATTATGCTCCGAAATCAACTTCTGTCACCTCAGTGATACATTTTAGAATGGTACCTAAAGTTTAAAGCAGAAATAGGGGCACTTTTGAAATTTTCATTTTTGACCAATTCGATAGGTCTGAGGCTTAGGTAAGTTATCATATATCACAAAACCGTTAAAGCTCCTGTTCAAAAATTATGCTCCGAAATCAACTTCAGTCACCTCAGTGATACATTTTGGAATGGTACCTAAAGTTTAAAGCAGAAAAGGGGCACTTTTAAAATTTTCATTTTTGACCAATTCGATAGGTCCTGGGCTTAGGTAAGTTATCATATGTCACAAAACCGTTAAAGCTCCTGTTCAAAAATTATGCTCCGAAATCAACTTCTGTCACCTCAGTGATACATTTTGGAATGGTACCTAAAGTTTAAAGCAGAAATAGGGGCACTTTTGAAATTTTCATTTTTGACCAATTCGATAGGTCTGAGGCTTAGGTAAGTTATCATATGTCACAAAACCGTTAAAGCTCCTGTTCAAAAATTATGCTCCGAAATCAACTTCTGTCACCTCAGTGATACATATTGCAATGGAACCTAAAGTTTAAAGCTGAAATTGGTGCACTTTTAAAATTTTCATTTTTGACCAATGCGATAGGTCCGGGGCTTAGGTAAATTATCATATGTCACAAAACCGTTAAAGCTCCTGTTAAAAAATGATGCTCCGAAATCAACTTCTGTCACCTCAGTGATACATTTTGGAATGGTGCCTAAAGTTTAAAGCAGAAATTGGTGCACTTTTGAAATTTTCATTTTTGACTAATTCGATAGGTCCGGGGCTTAGGTAAGTTATCATATGTCTCAAAACCGTTAAAGCTCCTGTTCAAAAAGGATGCTCCGAAATAAACTTCTGTCACCTCAGTGATACATATTGCAATGGTACCTAAAGTTTAAAGCTGAAATTGGAGCACTTTTATAATTTTCATTTTTGACCAATGCGATAGGTCCGGGGCTTAGGTAAATTATCATATGTCACAAAACCGTTAAAGCTCCTGTTCAAAAATGATGCTCCGAAATAAACTTCTGTCACCTCAGTGATACATATTGCAATGGTACCTAAAGTTTAAAGCTGAAATTGGAGCACTTTTATAATTTTCATTTTTGACCAATTCGATAGGTCCGGGGCTTAGGTAAGTTATCATATGTCACAAAACCGTTAAAGCTCCTGTTAAAAAATTATGCTCCGAAATCAACTTCTGTCACCTCAGTGATACATTTTGGAATGGTACCTAAAGTTTAAAGCAGAAAAGGGGCACTTTTATAATTTTCATTTTTGACCAATTCGATAGGTCCGGGGCTTAGGTAAGTTATCATATGTCACAAAACCGTTAAAGCTCCTGTTAAAAAATTATGCTCCGAAATCAACTTCTGTCACCTCAGTGATACATTTTGGAATGGTACCTAAAGTTTAAAGCAGAAATAGGGGCACTTTTGAAATTTTCATTTTTGACCAATTCGATATGTCCGAGGCTTAGGTAAGTTATCATATGTCACAAAACCGTTAAAGCTCCAGTTCAAAAATTATGCACCGAAATCAACTTCTGTCACCTCGGTGATACATTTTGGAATGGTACCTAAAGTTTAAAGCAGAAATAGGGGCACTTTTGAAATTTTCATTTTTGACCAATGCGATAGGTCCGGGGCATAGGTAAATTATCATATGTCACAAAACCGTTAAAGCTCCTGTTAAAAAATGATGCTCCGAAATCAACTTCTGTCACCTCAGTGATACATTTTGGAATGGTACCTAAAGTTTAAAGCAGAAATAGGGGCACTTTTGAAATTTTCATTTTTGACCAATTCGATATGTCCGGGGCTTAGGTAAGTTATCATATGTCACAAAACCGTTAAAGCTCCTGTTCAAAAATTATGCTCCGAAATCATCTTCTGTCACCTCAGTGATACATTTTGGAATGGTACCTAAAGTTTAAAGCAGAAATAGGGGCACTTTTAAAATTTTCATTTTTGACCAATTCGATAGGTCTGAGGCTTAGGTAAGTTATCATATATCACAAAACCGTTAAAGCTCCTGTTCAAAAATTATGCTCCGAAATCAACTTCAGTCACCTCAGTGATACATTTTGGAATGGTACCTAAAGTTTAAAGCAGAAAAGGGGCACTTTTGAAATTTTCATTTTTGACCAATTCGATAGGTCTGAGGCTTAGGTAAGTTATCATATGTCACAAAAACGTTAAAGCTCCTGTTCAAAAATGATGCTCCGAAATCAACTTCTGTCACCTCAGTGCTACATATTGCAATGGTACCTAAAGTTTAAAGCAGAAATTGGGGCACTTTTGAAATTTTCATTTTTGACCAATTCGATAGGTCTGAGGCTTAGGTAAGTTATCATATGTCACAAAACCGTTAAAGCTCCTGTTCAAAAATGATGCTTCGAAATCAACTTCTGTCACCTCAGTGATACATATTACAATGGTACCTAAAGTTTAAAGCTGAAATTGGTGCACTTTTAAAATTTTCATTTTTGACCAATTCGATAGGTCCGGGGCTTAGGTAAGTTATCATATGTCACAAAACCGTTAAAGCTCCTGTTCAAAAATTATGCTCCGAAATCAACTTCTGTCACCTCAGTGATACATTTTGGAATGGTACCTAAAGTTTAAAGCAGAAATAGGGGCACTTTTGAAATTTTCATTTTTGACCAATTCGATAGGTCTGAGGCTTAGGTAAGTTATCATATGTCACAAAACCGTTAAAGCTCCTGTTCAAAAATTATGCTCCGAAATCAACTTCTGTCACCTCAGTGCTACATATTGCAATGGTACCTAAAGTTTAAAGCTGAAATTGGTGCACTTTTAAAATTTTCATTATTGACCAATTCGATAGGTCCGGGGCTTAGGTAAGTTATCATATGTCACAAAACCGTTAAAGCTCCTGTTCAAAAATTATGCTCCGAAATCAACTTCTGTCACCTCAGTGATACATTTTGGAATGGTACCTAAAGTTTAAAGCAGAAATAGGGGCACTTTTGAAATTTTCATTTTTGACCAATTCGATAGGTCCGGGGCTTAGGTAAGTTATCATATGTCACAAAACCGTTAAAGCTCCTGTTCAAAAATTATGCTCCGAAATCAACTTCTGTCACCTCAGTGATACATTTTGGAATGGTACCTAAAGTTTAAAGCAGAAGTAGGGGCACTTTTGAAATTTTAATTTTTGACCAATTCGATAGGTCTGAGGCTTAGGTAAGTTATCATATGTCACAAAACCGTTAAAGCTCCTGTTCAAAAATTATGCTCCGAAATCAACTTCTGTCACCTCAGTGATACATTTTGGAATGGTACCTAAAGTTTAAAGCAGAAATAGGGGCACTTTTGAAATTTTCATTTTTGACTAATTCGATAGGTCTGAGGCTTAGGTAAGTTATCATATATCACAAAACCGTTAAAGCTCCTGTTCAAAAATTATGCTCCGAAATCAACTTCAGTCACCTCAGTGATACATTTTGGAATGGTACCTAAAGTTTAAAGCAGAAAAGGGGCACTTTTAAAATTTTCATTTTTGACCAATTCGATAGGTCCTGGGCTTAGGTAAGTTATCATATGTCACAAAACCGTTAAAGCTCCTGTTCAAAAATTATGCTCCGAAATCAACTTCTGTCACCTCAGTGATACATTTTGGAATGGTACCTAAAGTTTAAAGCAGAAATAGGGGCACTTTTGAAATTTTCATTTTTGACCAATTCGATAGGTCTGAGGCTTAGGTAAGTTATCATATGTCACAAAACCGTTAAAGCTCCTGTTCAAAAATTATGCTCCGAAATCAACTTCTGTCACCTCAGTGATACATATTGCAATGGAACCTAAAGTTTAAAGCTGAAATTGGTGCACTTTTAAAATTTTCATTTTTGACCAATGCGATAGGTCCGGGGCTTAGGTAAATTATCATATGTCACAAAACCGTTAAAGCTCCTGTTAAAAAATGATGCTCCGAAATCAACTTCTGTCACCTCAGTGATACATTTTGGAATGGTGCCTAAAGTTTAAAGCAGAAATTGGTGCACTTTTGAAATTTTCATTTTTGACCAATTCGATAGGTCCGGGGCTTAGGTAAGTTATCATATGTCTCAAAACCGTTAAAGCTCCTGTTCAAAAAGGATGCTCCGAAATAAACTTCTGTCACCTCAGTGATACATTTTTTAATGGTACCTAAAGTTTAAAGCAGAAATAGGGGCACTTTTGACATTTTCATTTTTGACCAATTCGATAGGTCCGGGGCTTAGGTAAGTTATCATATGTCACAAAACCGTTAAAGCTCCTGTTCAAAAATGATGCTTCGAAATAAACTTCTGTCACCTCAGTGATACATATTGCAATGGTACCTGAAGTTTAAAGCTGAAATTGGAGCACTTTTATAATTTTCATTTTTGACCAATGCGATAGGTCCGGGGCTTAGGTAAATTATCATATGTCACAAAACCGTTAAAGCTCCTGTTCAAAAATGATGCTCCGAAATAAACTTCTGTCACCTCAGTGATACATATTGCAATGGTACTTAAAGTTTAAAGCTGAAATTGGAGCACTTTTATAATTTTCATTTTTGACCAATTCTATAGGTCCGGGGCTTAGGTAAGTTATCATATGTCACAAAACCGTTAAAGCTCCTGTTAAAAAATTATGCTCCGAAATCAACTTCTGTCACCTCAGTGATACATTTTGGAATGGTACCTAAAGTTTAAAGCAGAAATAGGGGCACTTTTGAAATTTTCATTATTGACCAATTCGATATGTCCGAGGCTTAGGTAAGTTATCATATGTCACAAAACCGTTAAAGCTCCAGTTCAAAAATTATGCACCGAAATCAACTTCTGTCACCTCGGTGATACATTTTGGAATGGTACCTAAAGTTTAAAGCAGAAATAGGGGCACTTTTGAAATTTTCATATTTGACCAATTCGATAGGTCCTGGGCTTAGGTAAGTTATCATATGTCACAAAACCGTTAAAGCTCCAGTTCAAAAATTATGCTCCGAAATCAATTTCTGTCACCTCAGTGATACATATTGCAATGGTACCTAAAGTTTAAAGCTGAAATTGGTGCACTTTTAAAATTTTCATTTTTGACCAATGCGATAGGTCCGGGGCATAGGTAAATTATCATATGTCACAAAACCGTTAAAGCTCCTGTTAAAAAATGATGCTCCGAAATCAACTTCTGTCACCTCAGTGATACATTTTGGAATGGTACCTAAAGTTTAAAGCAGAAATAGGGGCACTTTTGAAATTTTCATTTTTGACAAATTCGATATGTCCGGGGCTTAGGTAAGTTATCATATGTCACAAAACCGTTAAAGCTCCTGTTCAAAAATTATGCTCCGAAATCAACTTCTGTCACCTCAGTGATACATTTTGGAATGGTACCTAAAGTTTAAAGCAGAAATAGGGGCACTTTTGAAATTTTCATTTTTGACCAATTCGATAGGTCTGAGGCTTAGGTAAGTTATCATATGTCACAAAACCGTTAAAGCTCCTGTTCAAAAATTATGCTCCGAAATCAACTTCTGTCACCTCAGTGCTACATATTGCAATGGTACCTAAAGTTTAAAGCTGAAATTGGTGCACTTTTAAAATTTTCATTATTGACCAATTCGATAGGTCCGGGGCTTAGGTAAGTTATCATATGTCACAAAACCGTTAAAGCTCCTGTTAAAAAATTATGCTCCGAAATCAACTTCTGTCACCTCAGTGATACATTTTGGAATGGTACCTAAAGTTTAAAGCAGAAATAGGGGCACTTTTGAAATTTTCATTTTTGACCAATTCGATATGTCCGGGGCTTAGGTAAGTTATCATATGTCACAAAACCGTTAAAGCTCCTGTTCAAAAATTATGCTCCGAAATCAACTTCTGTCACCTCAGTGATACATTTTGGAATGGTACCTAAAGTTTAAAGCAGAAGTAGGGGCACTTTTGAAATTTTCATTTTTGACCAATTCGATAGGTCTGAGGCTTAGGTAAGTTATCATATGTCACAAAACCGTTAAAGCTCCTGTTCAAAAATTATGCTCCGAAATCAACTTCTGTCACCTCAGTGATACATTTTGGAATGGTACCTAAAGTTTAAAGCAGAAATAGGGGCACTTTTGAAATTTTCATTTTTGACCAATTCGATAGGTCTGAGGCTTAGGTAAGTTATCATTTATCACAAAACCGTTAAAGCTCCTGTTCAAAAATTATGCTCCGAAATCAACTTCAGTCACCTCAGTGATACATTTTGGAATGGTACCTAAAGTTTAAAGCAGAAAAGGGGCACTTTTAAAATTTTCATTTTTGACCAATTTGATAGGTCCTGGGCTTAGGTAAGTTATCATATGTCACAAAACCGTTAAAGCTCCTGTTCAAAAATTATGCTCCGAAATCAACTTCTGTCACCTCAGTGATACATTTTGGAATGGTACCTAAAGTTTAAAGCAGAAATAGGGGCACTTTTGAAATTTTCATTTTTGACCAATTCGATAGGTCTGAGGCTTAGGTAAGTTATCATATGTCACAAAACCGTTAAAGCTCCTGTTCAAAAATTATGCTCCGAAATCAACTTCTGTCACCTCAGTGATACATTTTGGAATGGTACCTAAAGTTTAAAGCAGAAGTAGGGGCACTTTTGAAATTTTCATTTTTGACCAATTCGATAGGTCTGAGGCTTAGGTAAGTTATCATATGTCACAAAACCGTTAAAGCTCCTGTTCAAAAATTATGCTCCGAAATCAACTTCTGTCACCTCAGTGATACATTTTGGAATGGTACCTAAAGTTTAAAGCAGAAATAGGGGCACTTTTGAAATTTTCATTTTTGACCAATTCGATAGGTCTGAGGCTTAGGTAAGTTATCATTTATCACAAAACCGTTAAAGCTCCTGTTCAAAAATTATGCTCCGAAATCAACTTCAGTCACCTCAGTGATACATTTTGGAATGGTACCTAAAGTTTAAAGCAGAAAAGGGGCACTTTTAAAATTTTCATTTTTGACCAATTTGATAGGTCCTGGGCTTAGGTAAGTTATCATATGTCACAAAACCGTTAAAGCTCCTGTTCAAAAATTATGCTCCGAAATCAACTTCTGTCACCTCAGTGATACATTTTGGAATGGTACCTAAAGTTTAAAGCAGAAATAGGGGCACTTTTGAAATTTTCATTTTTGACCAATTCGATAGGTCTGAGGCTTAGGTAAGTTATCATATGTCACAAAACCGTTAAAGCTCCTGTTCAAAAATGATGCTTCGAAATAAACTTCTGTCACCTCAGTGATACATATTGCAATGGTACCTGAAGTTTAAAGCTGAAATTGGAGCACTTTTATAATTTTCATTTTTGACCAATGCGATAGGTCCGGGGCTTAGGTAAATTATCATATGTCACAAAACCGTTAAAGCTCCTGTTCAAAAATGATGCTCCGAAATAAACTTCTGTCACCTCAGTGATACATATTGCAATGGTACTTAAAGTTTAAAGCTGAAATTGGAGCACTTTTATAATTTTCATTTTTGACCAATTCTATAGGTCCGGGGCTTAGGTAAGTTATCATATGTCACAAAACCGTTAAAGCTCCTGTTAAAAAATTATGCTCCGAAATCAACTTCTGTCACCTCAGTGATACATTTTGGAATGGTACCTAAAGTTTAAAGCAGAAATAGGGGCACTTTTGAAATTTTCATTTTTGACCAATTCGATATGTCCGAGGCTTAGGTAAGTTATCATATGTCACAAAACCGTTAAAGCTCCAGTTCAAAAATTATGCACCGAAATCAACTTCTGTCACCTCGGTGATACATTTTGGAATGGTACCTAAAGTTTAAAGCAGAAATAGGGGCACTTTTGAAATTTTCATTTTTGACCAATTCGATAGGTCCTGGGCTTAGGTAAGTTATCATATGTCACAAAACCGTTAAAGCTCCAGTTCAAAAATTATGCTCCGAAATCAATTTCTGTCACCTCAGTGATACATATTGCAATGGTACCTAAAGTTTAAAGCTGAAATTGGTGCACTTTTAAAATTTTCATTTTTGACCAATGCGATAGGTCCGGGGCATAGGTAAATTATCATATGTCACAAAACCGTTAAAGCTCCTGTTAAAAAATGATGCTCCGAAATCAACTTCTGTCACCTCAGTGATACATTTTGGAATGGTACCTAAAGTTTAAAGCAGAAATAGGGGCACTTTTGAAATTTTCATTTTTGACAAATTCGATATGTCCGGGGCTTAGGTAAGTTATCATATGTCACAAAACCGTTAAAGCTCCTGTTCAAAAATTATGCTCCGAAATCATCTTCTGTCACCTCAGTGATACATTTTGGAATGGTACCTAAAGTTTAAAGCAGAAATAGGGGCACTTTTGAAATTTTCATTTTTGACCAATTCGATAGGTCTGAGGCTTAGGTAAGTTATCATATATCACAAAACCGTTAAAGCTCCTGTTCAAAAATTATGCTCCGAAATCAACTTCAGTCACCTCAGTGATACATTTTGGAATGGTACCTAAAGTTTAAAGCAGAAAAGGGGCACTTTTGAAATTTTCATTTTTGACCAATTCGATAGGTCTGAGGCTTAGGTAAGTTATCATATGTCACAAAAACGTTAAAGCTCCTGTTCAAAAATGATGCTCCGAAATCAACTTCTGTCACCTCAGTGCTACATATTGCAATGGTACCTAAAGTTTAAAGCAGAAATAGGGGCACTTTTAAAATGTTCATTTTTGACCAATTCGATAGGTCCTGGGCTTAGGTAAGTTATCATATGTCACAAAACCGTTAAAGCTCCTGTTCAAAAATTATGCTCCGAAATCAACTTCTGTCACCTCAGTGATACATTTTGGAATGGTACCTAAAGTTTAAAGCAGAAATAGGGGCACTTTTGAAATTTTCATTTTTGACCAATTCGATAGGTCTGAGGCTTAGGTAAGTTATCATATGTCACAAAACCGTTAAAGCTCCTGTTCAAAAATTATGCTCCGAAATCAACTTCTGTCACCTCAGTGATACATATTGCAATGGAACCTAAAGTTTAAAGCTGAAATTGGTGCACTTTTAAAATTTTCATTTTTGACCAATGCGATAGGTCCGGGGCTTAGGTAAATTATCATATGTCACAAAACCGTTAAAGCTCCTGTTAAAAAATGATGCTCCGAAATCAACTTCTGTCACCTCAGTGATACATTTTGGAATGGTGCCTAAAGTTTAAAGCAGAAATTGGTGCACTTTTGAAATTTTCATTTTTGACCAATTCGATAGGTCCGGGGCTTAGGTAAGTTATCATATGTCTCAAAACCGTTAAAGCTCCTGTTCAAAAAGGATGCTCCGAAATAAACTTCTGTCACCTCAGTGATACATTTTTTAATGGTACCTAAAGTTTAAAGCAGAAATAGGGGCACTTTTGACATTTTCATTTTTGACCAATTCGATAGGTCCGGGGCTTAGGTAAGTTATCATATGTCACAAAACCGTTAAAGCTCCTGTTCAAAAATGATGCTTCGAAATAAACTTCTGTCACCTCAGTGATACATATTACAATGGTACCTAAAGTTTAAAGCTGAAATTGGTGCACTTTTAAAATTTTCATTTTTGACCAATTCGATAGGTCCGGGGCTTAGGTAAGTTATCATATGTCACAAAACCGTTAAAGCTCCTGTTCAAAAATTATGCTCCGAAATCAACTTCTGTCACCTCAGTGATACATTTTGGAATGGTACCTAAATTTTAAAGCAGAAATAGGGGCACTTTTGAAATTTTCATTTTTGACCAATTCGATAGGTCAGAGGCTTAGGTAAGTTATCGTATGTCACAAAACCGTTAAAGCTCCTGTTCAAAAATTATACTCCGAAATCAACTTCTGTCACCTCAGTGCTACATATTGCAATGGTACCTAAAGTTTAAAGCTGAAATTGGTGCACTTTTAAAATTTTCATTATTGACCAATTCGATAGGTCCGGGGCTTAGGTAAGTTATCATATGTCACAAAACCGTTAAAGCTCCTGTTAAAAAATTATGCTCCGAAATCAACTTCTGTCACCTCAGTGATACATTTTGGAATGGTACCTAAAGTTTAAAGCAGAAATAGGGGCACTTTTGAAATTTTCATTTTTGACCAATTCGATATGTCCGGGGCTTAGGTAAGTTATCATATGTCACAAAACCGTTAAAGCTCCTGTTCAAAAATTATGCTCCGAAATCAACTTCTGTCACCTCAGTGATACATTTTGGAATGGTACCTAAAGTTTAAAGCAGAAGTAGGGGCACTTTTGAAATTTTCATTTTTGACCAATTCGATAGGTCTGAGGCTTAGGTAAGTTATCATATGTCACAAAACCGTTAAAGCTCCTGTTCAAAAATTATGCTCCGAAATCAACTTCTGTCACCTCAGTGATACATTTTGGAATGGTACCTAAAGTTTAAAGCAGAAATAGGGGCACTTTTGAAATTTTCATTTTTGACCAATTCGATAGGTCTGAGGCTTAGGTAAGTTATCATATATCACAAAACCGTTAAAGCTCCTGTTCAAAAATTATGCTCCGAAATCAACTTCAGTCACCTCAGTGATACATTTTGGAATGGTACCTAAAGTTTAAAGCAGAAAAGGGGCACTTTTAAAATTTTCATTTTTGACCAATTCGATAGGTCCTGGGCTTAGGTAAGTTATCATATGTCACAAAACCGTTAAAGCTCCTGTTCAAAAATTATGCTCCGAAATCAACTTCTGTCACCTCAGTGATACATTTTGGAATGGTACCTAAAGTTTAAAGCAGAAATAGGGGCACTTTTGAAATTTTCATTTTTGACCAATTCGATAGGTCTGAGGCTTAGGTAAGTTATCATATGTCACAAAACCGTTAAAGCTCCTGTTCAAAAATTATGCTCCGAAATCAACTTCTGTCACCTCAGTGATACATATTGCAATGGAACCTAACGTTTAAAGCTGAAATTGGTGCACTTTTAAAATTTTCATTTTTGACCAATGCGATAGGTCCGGGGCTTAGGTAAATTATCATATGTCACAAAACCGTTAAAGCTCCTGTTAAAAAATGATGCTCCGAAATCAACTTCTGTCACCTCAGTGATACATTTTGGAATGCTGCCTAAAGTTTAAAGCAGAAATTGGTGCACTTTTGAAATTTTCATTTTTGACTAATTCGATAGGTCCGGGGCTTAGGTAAGTTATCATATGTCTCAAAACCGTTAAAGCTCCTGTTCAAAAAGGATGCTCTGAAATAAACTTCTGTCACCTCAGTGATACATTTTTTAATGGTACCTAAAGTTTAAAGCAGAAATAGGGGCACTTTTGACATTTTCATTTTTGACCAATTCGATAGGTCCGGGGCTTAGGTAAGTTATCATATGTCACAAAACCGTTAAAGCTCCTGTTCAAAAATGATGCTTCGAAATAAACTTCTGTCACCTCAGTGATACATATTGCAATGGTACCTAAAGTTTAAAGCTGAAATTGGAGCACTTTTATAATTTTCATTTTTGACCAATGCGATAGGTCCGGGGCTTAGGTAAATTATCATATGTCACAAAACCGTTAAAGCTCCTGTTCAAAAATGATGCTCCGAAATAAACTTCTGTCACCTCAGTGATACATATTGCAATGGTACCTAAAGTTTAAAGCTGAAATTGGAGCACTTTTAAAATTTTCATTTTTGACCAATTCGATAGGTCCGGGGCTTAGGTAAGTTATCATATGTCACAAAACCGTTAAAGCTCCTGTTAAAAAATTATGCTCCGAAATCAACTTCTGTCACCTCAGTGATACATTTTGGAATGGTACCTAAAGTTTAAAGCAGAAAAGGGGCACTTTTATAATTTTCATTTTTGACCAATTCGATAGGTCCGGGGCTTAGGTAAGTTATCATATGTCACAAAACCGTTAAAGCTCCTGTTAAAAAATTATGCTCCGAAATCAACTTCTGTCACCTCAGTGATACATTTTGGAATGGTACCTAAAGTTTAAAGCAGAAATAGGGGCACTTTTGAAATTTTCATTTTTGACCAATTCGATATGTCCGAGGCTTAGGTAAGTTATCATATGTCACAAAACCGTTAAAGCTCCAGTTCAAAAATTATGCACCGAAATCAACTTCTGTCACCTCGGTGATACATTTTGGAATGGTACCTAAAGTTTAAAGCAGAAATAGGGGCACTTTTGAAATTTTCATTTTTGACCAATTCGATAGGTCCTGGGCTTAGGTAAGTTATCATATGTCACAAAACCGTTAAAGCTCCAGTTCAAAAAGTATGCTCCGAAATCAATTTCTGTCACCTCAGTGATACATATTGCAATGGTACCTAAAGTTTAAAGCTGAAATTGGTGCACTTTTAAAATTTTCATTTTTGACCAATGCGATAGGTCCGGGGCATAGGTAAATTATCATATGTCACAAAACCGTTAAAGCTCCTGTTAAAAAATGATGCTCCGAAATCAACTTCTGTCACCTCAGTGATACATTTTGGAATGGTACCTAAAGTTTAAAGCAGAAATAGGGGCACTTTTGAAATTTTCATTTTTGACCAATTCGATATGTCCGGGGCTTAGGTAAGTTATCATATGTCACAAAACCGTTAAAGCTCCTGTTCAAAAATTATGCTCCGAAATCATCTTCTGTCACCTCAGTGATACATTTTGGAATGGTACCTAAAGTTTAAAGCAGAAATAGGGGCACTTTTGAAATTTTCATTTTTGACCAATTCGATAGGTCTGAGGCTTAGGTAAGTTATCATATATCACAAAACCGTTAAAGCTCCTGTTCAAAAATTATGCTCCGAAATCAACTTCAGTCACCTCAGTGATACATTTTGGAATGGTACCTAAAGTTTAAAGCAGAAAAGGGGCACTTTTGAAATTTTCATTTTTGACCAATTCGATAGGTCTGAGGCTTAGGTAAGTTATCATATATCACAAAACCGTTAAAGCTCCTGTTCAAAAATTATGCTCCGAAATCAACTTCAGTCACCTCAGTGATACATTTTGGAATGGTACCTAAAGTTTAAAGCAGAAAAGGGGCACTTTTATAATTTTCATTTTTGACCAATTCGATAGGTCCGGGGCTTAGGTAAGTTATCATATGTCACAAAACCGTTAAAGCTCCTGTTAAAAAATTATGCTCCGAAATCAACTTCTGTCACCTCAGTGATACATTTTGGAATGGTACCTAAAGTTTAAAGCAGAAATAGGGGCACTTTTGAAATTTTCATTTTTGACCAATTCGATATGTCCGAGGCTTAGGTAAGTTATCATATGTCACAAAACCGTTAAAGCTCCAGTTCAAAAATTATGCACCGAAATCAACTTCTGTCACCTCGGTGATACATTTTGGAATGGTACCTAAAGTTTAAAGCAGAAATAGGGGCACTTTTGAAATTTTCATTTTTGACCAATTCGATAGGTCCTGGGCTTAGGTAAGTTATCATATGTCACAAAACCGTTAAAGCTCCAGTTCAAAAAGTATGCTCCGAAATCAATTTCTGTCACCTCAGTGATACATATTGCAATGGTACCTAAAGTTTAAAGCTGAAATTGGTGCACTTTTAAAATTTTCATTTTTGACCAATGCGATAGGTCCGGGGCATAGGTAAATTATCATATGTCACAAAACCGTTAAAGCTCCTGTTAAAAAATGATGCTCCGAAATCAACTTCTGTCACCTCAGTGATACATTTTGGAATGGTACCTAAAGTTTAAAGCAGAAATAGGGGCACTTTTGAAATTTTCATTTTTGACCAATTCGATATGTCCGGGGCTTAGGTAAGTTATCATATGTCACAAAACCGTTAAAGCTCCTGTTCAAAAATTATGCTCCGAAATCATCTTCTGTCACCTCAGTGATACATTTTGGAATGGTACCTAAAGTTTAAAGCAGAAATAGGGGCACTTTTGAAATTTTCATTTTTGACCAATTCGATAGGTCTGAGGCTTAGGTAAGTTATCATATATCACAAAACCGTTAAAGCTCCTGTTCAAAAATTATGCTCCGAAATCAACTTCAGTCACCTCAGTGATACATTTTGGAATGGTACCTAAAGTTTAAAGCAGAAAAGGGGCACTTTTGAAATTTTCATTTTTGACCAATTCGATAGGTCTGAGGCTTAGGTAAGTTATCATATGTCACAAAAACGTTAAAGCTCCTGTTCAAAAATGATGCTCCGAAATCAACTTCTGTCACCTCAGTGCTACATATTGCAATGGTACCTAAAGTTTAAAGCAGAAATTGGGGCACTTTTAAAATTTTCATTTTTGACCAATTCGATAGGTCCGGGGCTTAGGTAAGTTATCATATGTCACAAAACCGTTAAAGCTCCTGTTCAAAAATTATGCTCCGAAATCAACTTCTGTCACCTCAGTGATACATTTTGGAATGGTACCTAAAGTTTAAAGCAGAAATAGGGGCACTTTTGAAATTTTCATTTTTGACCAATTCGATAGGTCTGAGGCTTAGGTAAGTTATCATATGTCACAAAACCGTTAAAGCTCCTGTTCAAAAATGATGCTTCGAAATCAACTTCTGTCACCTCAGTGATACATATTACAATGGTACCTAAAGTTTAAAGCTGAAATTGGTGCACTTTTAAAATTTTCATTTTTGACCAATTCGATAGGTCCGGGGCTTAGGTAAGTTATCATATGTCACAAAACCGTTAAAGCTCCTGTTCAAAAATTATGCTCCGAAATCAACTTCTGTCACCTCAGTGATACATTTTGGAATGGTACCTAAAGTTTAAAGCAGAAATAGGGGCACTTTTGAAATTTTCATTTTTGACCAATTCGATAGGTCTGAGGCTTAGGTAAGTTATCATATGTCACAAAACCGTTAAAGCTCCTGTTCAAAAATTATGCTCCGAAATCAACTTCTGTCACCTCAGTGCTACATATTGCAATGGTACCTAAAGTTTAAAGCTGAAATTGGTGCACTTTTAAAATTTTCATTATTGACCAATTCGATAGGTCCGGGGCTTAGGTAAGTTATCATATGTCACAAAACCGTTAAAGCTCCTGTTCAAAAATTATGCTCCGAAATCAACTTCTGTCACCTCAGTGATACATTTTGGAATGGTACCTAAAGTTTAAAGCAGAAATAGGGGCACTTTTGAAATTTTCATTTTTGACCAATTCGATAGGTCCGGGGCTTAGGTAAGTTATCATATGTCACAAAACCGTTAAAGCTCCTGTTCAAAAATTATGCTCCGAAATCAACTTCTGTCACCTCAGTGATACATTTTGGAATGGTACCTAAAGTTTAAAGCAGAAGTAGGGGCACTTTTGAAATTTTAATTTTTGACCAATTCGATAGGTCTGAGGCTTAGGTAAGTTATCATATGTCACAAAACCGTTAAAGCTCCTGTTCAAAAATTATGCTCCGAAATCAACTTCTGTCACCTCAGTGATACATTTTGGAATGGTACCTAAAGTTTAAAGCAGAAATAGGGGCACTTTTGAAATTTTCATTTTTGACTAATTCGATAGGTCTGAGGCTTAGGTAAGTTATCATATATCACAAAACCGTTAAAGCTCCTGTTCAAAAATTATGCTCCGAAATCAACTTCAGTCACCTCAGTGATACATTTTGGAATGGTACCTAAAGTTTAAAGCAGAAAAGGGGCACTTTTAAAATTTTCATTTTTGACCAATTCGATAGGTCCTGGGCTTAGGTAAGTTATCATATGTCACAAAACCGTTAAAGCTCCTGTTCAAAAATTATGCTCCGAAATCAACTTCTGTCACCTCAGTGATACATTTTGGAATGGTACCTAAAGTTTAAAGCAGAAATAGGGGCACTTTTGAAATTTTCATTTTTGACCAATTCGATAGGTCTGAGGCTTAGGTAAGTTATCATATGTCACAAAACCGTTAAAGCTCCTGTTCAAAAATTATGCTCCGAAATCAACTTCTGTCACCTCAGTGATACATATTGCAATGGAACCTAAAGTTTAAAGCTGAAATTGGTGCACTTTTAAAATTTTCATTTTTGACCAATGCGATAGGTCCGGGGCTTAGGTAAATTATCATATGTCACAAAACCGTTAAAGCTCCTGTTAAAAAATGATGCTCCGAAATCAACTTCTGTCACCTCAGTGATACATTTTGGAATGGTGCCTAAAGTTTAAAGCAGAAATTGGTGCACTTTTGACATTTTCATTTTTGACTAATTCGATAGGTCCGGGGCTTAGGTAAGTTATCATATGTCTCAAAACCGTTAAAGCTCCTGTTCAAAAAGGATGCTCCGAAATAAACTTCTGTCACCTCAGTGATACATTTTTTAATGGTACCTAAAGTTTAAAGCAGAAATAGGGGCACTTTTGACATTTTCATTTTTGACCAATTCGATAGGTCCGGGGCTTAGGTAAGTTATCATATGTCACAAAACCGTTAAAGCTCCTGTTCAAAAATGATGCTCCGAAATAAACTTCTGTCACCTCAGTGATACATATTGCAATGGTACCTAAAGTTTAAAGCTGAAATTGGAGCACTTTTATAATTTTCATTTTTGACCAATTCGATAGGTCTGGGGCTTAGGTAAGTTATCATATGTCACAAAACCGTTAAAGCTCCTGTTAAAAAATTATGCTTCGAAATCAACTTCTGTCACCTCAGTGATACATTTTGGAATGGTACCTAAAGTTTAAAGCAGAAATAGGGGCACTTTTGAAATTTTCATTATTGACCAATTCGATATGTCCGAGGCTTAGGTAAGTTATCATATGTCACAAAACCGTTAAAGCTCCAGTTCAAAAATTATGCACCGAAATCAACTTCTGTCACCTCGGTGATACATTTTGGAATTGTACCTAAAGTTTAAAGCAGAAATAGGGGCACTTTTGAAATTTTCATTTTTGACCAATTCGATAGGTCCTGGGCTTAGGTAAGTTATCATATGTCACAAAACCGTTAAAGCTCCAGTTCAAAAATTATGCTCCGAAATCAATTTCTGTCACCTCAGTGATACATATTGCAATGGTACCTAAAGTTTAAAGCTGAAATTGGTGCACTTTTAAAATTTTCATTTTTGACCAATGCGATAGGTCCGGGGCTTAGGTAAATTATCATATGTCACAAAACCGTTAAAGCTCCTGTTAAAAAATGATGCTCCGAAATCAACTTCTGTCACCTCAGTGATACATTTTGGAATGGTACCTAAAGTTTAAAGCAGAAATAGGGGCACTTTTGAAATTTTCATTTTTGACCAATTCGATAGGTCTGAGGCTTAGGTAAGTTATCATATATCACAAAACCGTTAAAGCTCCTGTTCAAAAATTATGCTCCGAAATCAACTTCAGTCACCTCAGTGATACATTTTGGAATGGTACCTAAAGTTTAAAGCAGAAAAGGGGCACTTTTGAAATTTTCATTTTTGACCAATTCGATATGTCCGAGGCTTAGGTAAGTTATCATATGTCACAAAACCGTTAAAGCTCCAGTTCAAAAATTATGCACCGAAATCAACTTCTGTCACCTCGGTGATACATTTTGGAATGGTACCTAAAGTTTAAAGCAGAAATAGGGGCACTTTTGAAATTTTCATTTTTGACCAATTCGATAGGTCCTGGGCTTAGGTAAGTTATCATATGTCACAAAACCGTTAAAGCTCCAGTTCAAAAAGTATGCTCCGAAATCAATTTCTGTCACCTCAGTGATACATATTGCAATGGTACCTAAAGTTTAAAGCTGAAATTGGTGCACTTTTAAAATTTTCATTTTTGACCAATGCGATAGGTCCGGGGCATAGGTAAATTATCATATGTCACAAAACCGTTAAAGCTCCTGTTAAAAAATGATGCTCCGAAATCAACTTCTGTCACCTCAGTGATACATTTTGGAATGGTACCTAAAGTTTAAAGCAGAAATAGGGGCACTTTTGAAATTTTCATTTTTGACCAATTCGATATGTCCGGGGCTTAGGTAAGTTATCATATGTCACAAAACCGTTAAAGCTCCTGTTCAAAAATTATGCTCCGAAATCATCTTCTGTCACCTCAGTGATACATTTTGGAATGGTACCTAAAGTTTAAAGCAGAAATAGGGGCACTTTTGAAATTTTCATTTTTGACCAATTCGATAGGTCTGAGGCTTAGGTAAGTTATCATATATCACAAAACCGTTAAAGCTCCTGTTCAAAAATTATGCTCCGAAATCAACTTCAGTCACCTCAGTGATACATTTTGGAATGGTACCTAAAGTTTAAAGCAGAAAAGGGGCACTTTTGAAATTTTCATTTTTGACCAATTCGATAGGTCTGAGGCTTAGGTAAGTTATCATATGTCACAAAAACGTTAAAGCTCCTGTTCAAAAATGATGCTCCGAAATCAACTTCTGTCACCTCAGTGCTACATATTGCAATGGTACCTAAAGTTTAAAGCAGAAATTGGGGCACTTTTAAAATTTTCATTTTTGACCAATTCGATAGGTCCGGGGCTTAGGTAAGTTATCATATGTCACAAAACCGTTAAAGCTCCTGTTCAAAAATTATGCTCCGAAATCAACTTCTGTCACCTCAGTGATACATTTTGGAATGGTACCTAAAGTTTAAAGCAGAAATAGGGGCACTTTTGAAATTTTCATTTTTGACCAATTCGATAGGTCTGAGGCTTAGGTAAGTTATCATATGTCACAAAACCGTTAAAGCTCCTGTTCAAAAATGATGCTTCGAAATCAACTTCTGTCACCTCAGTGATACATATTACAATGGTACCTAAAGTTTAAAGCTGAAATTGGTGCACTTTTAAAATTTTCATTTTTGACCAATTCGATAGGTCCGGGGCTTAGGTAAGTTATCATATGTCACAAAACCGTTAAAGCTCCTGTTCAAAAATTATGCTCCGAAATCAACTTCTGTCACCTCAGTGATACATTTTGGAATGGTACCTAAAGTTTAAAGCAGAAATAGGGGCACTTTTGAAATTTTCATTTTTGACCAATTCGATAGGTCTGAGGCTTAGGTAAGTTATCATATGTCACAAAACCGTTAAAGCTCCTGTTCAAAAATTATGCTCCGAAATCAACTTCTGTCACCTCAGTGCTACATATTGCAATGGTACCTAAAGTTTAAAGCTGAAATTGGTGCACTTTTAAAATTTTCATTATTGACCAATTCGATAGGTCCGGGGCTTAGGTAAGTTATCATATGTCACAAAACCGTTAAAGCTCCTGTTCAAAAATTATGCTCCGAAATCAACTTCTGTCACCTCAGTGATACATTTTGGAATGGTACCTAAAGTTTAAAGCAGAAATAGGGGCACTTTTGAAATTTTCATTTTTGACCAATTCGATAGGTCCGGGGCTTAGGTAAGTTATCATATGTCACAAAACCGTTAAAGCTCCTGTTCAAAAATTATGCTCCGAAATCAACTTCTGTCACCTCAGTGATACATTTTGGAATGGTACCTAAAGTTTAAAGCAGAAGTAGGGGCACTTTTGAAATTTTAATTTTTGACCAATTCGATAGGTCTGAGGCTTAGGTAAGTTATCATATGTCACAAAACCATTAAAGCTCCTGTTCAAAAATTATGCTCCGAAATCAACTTCTGTCACCTCAGTGATACATTTTGGAATGGTACCTAAAGTTTAAAGCAGAAATAGGGGCACTTTTGAAATTTTCATTTTTGACTAATTCGATAGGTCTGAGGCTTAGGTAAGTTATCATATATCACAAAACCGTTAAAGCTCCTGTTCAAAAATTATGCTCCGAAATCAACTTCAGTCACCTCAGTGATACATTTTGGAATGGTACCTAAAGTTTAAAGCAGAAAAGGGGCACTTTTAAAATTTTCATTTTTGACCAATTCGATAGGTCCTGGGCTTAGGTAAGTTATCATATGTCACAAAACCGTTAAAGCTCCTGTTCAAAAATTATGCTCCGAAATCAACTTCTGTCACCTCAGTGATACATTTTGGAATGGTACCTAAAGTTTAAAGCAGAAATAGGGGCACTTTTGAAATTTTCATTTTTGACCAATTTGATAGGTCTGAGGCTTAGGTAAGTTATCATATGTCACAAAACCGTTAAAGCTCCTGTTCAAAAATTATGCTCCGAAATCAACTTCTGTCACCTCAGTGATACATATTGCAATGGAACCTAAAGTTTAAAGCTGAAATTGGTGCACTTTTAAAATTTTCATTTTTGACCAATGCGATAGGTCCGGGGCTTAGGTAAATTATCATATGTCACAAAACCGTTAAAGCTCCTGTTAAAAAATGATGCTCCGAAATCAACTTCTGTCACCTCAGTGATACATTTTGGAATGGTGCCTAAAGTTTAAAGCAGAAATTGGTGCACTTTTGACATTTTCATTTTTGACTAATTCGATAGGTCCGGGGCTTAGGTAAGTTATCATATGTCTCAAAACCGTTAAAGCTCCTGTTCAAAAAGGATGCTCCGAAATAAACTTCTGTCACCTCAGTGATACATTTTTTAATGGTACCTAAAGTTTAAAGCAGAAATAGGGGCACTTTTGACATTTTCATTTTTGACCAATTCGATAGGTCCGGGGCTTAGGTAAGTTATCATATGTCACAAAACCGTTAAAGCTCCTGTTCAAAAATGATGCTCCGAAATAAACTTCTGTCACCTCAGTGATACATATTGCAATGGTACCTAAAGTTTAAAGCTGAAATTGGAGCACTTTTATAATTTTCATTTTTGACCAATTCGATAGGTCTGGGGCTTAGGTAAGTTATCATATGTCACAAAACCGTTAAAGCTCCTGTTAAAAAATTATGCTTCGAAATCAACTTCTGTCACCTCAGTGATACATTTTGGAATGGTACCTAAAGTTTAAAGCAGAAATAGGGGCACTTTTGAAATTTTCATTATTGACCAATTCGATATGTCCGAGGCTTAGGTAAGTTATCATATGTCACAAAACCGTTAAAGCTCCAGTTCAAAAATTATGCACCGAAATCAACTTCTGTCACCTCGGTGATACATTTTGGAATTGTACCTAAAGTTTAAAGCAGAAATAGGGGCACTTTTGAAATTTTCATTTTTGACCAATTCGATAGGTCCTGGGCTTAGGTAAGTTATCATATGTCACAAAACCGTTAAAGCTCCAGTTCAAAAATTATGCTCCGAAATCAATTTCTGTCACCTCAGTGATACATATTGCAATGGTACCTAAAGTTTAAAGCTGAAATTGGTGCACTTTTAAAATTTTCATTTTTGACCAATGCGATAGGTCCGGGGCTTAGGTAAATTATCATATGTCACAAAACCGTTAAAGCTCCTGTTAAAAAATGATGCTCCGAAATCAACTTCTGTCACCTCAGTGATACATTTTGGAATGGTACCTAAAGTTTAAAGCAGAAATAGGGGCACTTTTGAAATTTTCATTTTTGACCAATTCGATAGGTCTGAGGCTTAGGTAAGTTATCATATATCACAAAACCGTTAAAGCTCCTGTTCAAAAATTATGCTCCGAAATCAACTTCAGTCACCTCAGTGATACATTTTGGAATGGTACCTAAAGTTTAAAGCAGAAAAGGGGCACTTTTGAAATTTTCATTTTTGACCAATTCGATAGGTCTGAGGCTTAGGTAAGTTATCATATGTCACAAAAACGTTAAAGCTCCTGTTCAAAAATGATGCTCCGAAATCAACTTCTGTCACCTCAGTGCTACATATTGCAATGGTACCTAAAGTTTAAAGCAGAAATTGGGGCACTTTTAAAATTTTCATTTTTGACCAATTCGATAGGTCCTGGGCTTAGGTAAGTTATCATATGTCACAAAACCGTTAAAGCTCCTGTTCAAAAATTATGCTCCGAAATCAACTTCTGTCACCTCAGTGATACATTTTGGAATGGTACCTAAAGTTTAAAGCAGAAATAGGGGCACTTTTGAAATTTTCATTTTTGACCAATTCGATAGGTCTGAGGCTTAGGTAAGTTATCATATGTCACAAAACCGTTAAATCTCCTGTTCAAAAATTATGCTCCGAAATCAACTTCTGTCACCTCAGTGATACATATTGCAATTGAACCTAAAGTTTAAAGCTGAAATTGGTGCACTTTTAAAATTTTCATTTTTGACCAATGCGATAGGTCCGGGGCTTAGGTAAATTATCATATGTCACAAAACCGTTAAAGTTCCTGTTAAAAAATGATGCTCCGAAATCAACTTCTGTCACCTCAGTGATACATTTTGGAATGGTGCCTAAAGTTTAAAGCAGAAATTGGTGCACTTTTGAAATTTTCATTTTTGACCAATTCGATAGGTCCGGGGCTTAGGTAAGTTATCATATGTCTCAAAACCGTTAAAGCTCCTGTTCAAAAAGGATGCTCCGAAATAAACTTCTGTCACCTCAGTGATACATTTTTTAATGGTACCTAAAGTTTAAAGCAGAAATAGGGGCACTTTTAAAATTTTCATTTTTGACCAATTCGATAGGTCTGAGGCTTAGGTAAGTTATCATATGTCACAAAACCGTTAAAGCTACTGTTCAAAAATTATGCTCCGAAATCAACTTCTGTCACCTCAGTGCTACATATTGCAATGGTACCTAAAGTTTAAAGCTGAAATTGGTGCACTTTTAAAATTTTCATTATTGACCAATTCGATAGGTCCGGGGCTTAGGTAAGTTATCATATGTCACAAAACCGTTAAAGCTCCTGTTAAAAAATTATGCTCCGAAATCAACTTCTGTCACCTCAGTGATACATTTTGGAATGGTACCTAAAGTTTAAAGCAGAAATAGGGGCACTTTTGAAATTTTCATTTTTGACCAATTCGATATGTCCGGGGCTTAGGTAAGTTATCATATGTCACAAAACCGTTAAAGCTCCTGTTCAAAAATTGTGCTCCGAAATCAACTTCTGTCACCTCAGTGATACATTTTGGAATGGTACCTAAAGTTTAAAGCAGAAGTAGGGGCACTTTTGAAATTTTCATTTTTGACCAATTCGATAGGTCTGAGGCTTAGGTAAGTTATCATATGTCACAAAACCGTTAAAGCTCCTGTTCAAAAATTATGCTCCGAAATCAACTTCTGTCACCTCAGTGATACATTTTGGAATGGTACCTAAAGTTTAAAGCAGAAATAGGGGCACTTTTGAAATTTTAATTTTTGACCAATTCGATAGGTCTGAGGCTTAGGTAAGTTATCATATATCACAAAACCGTTAAAGCTCCTGTTCAAAAATTATGCTCCGAAATCAACTTCAGTCACCTCAGTGATACATTTTGGAATGGTACCTAAAGTTTAAAGCAGAAAAGGGGCACTTTTAAAATTTTCATTTTTGACCAATTCGATAGGTCCTGGGCTTAGGTAAGTTATCATATGTCACAAAACCGTTAAAGCTCCTGTTCAAAAATTATGCTCCGAAATCAACTTCTGTCACCTCAGTGATACATTTTGGAATGGTACCTAAAGTTTAAAGCAGAAATAGGGGCACTTTTGAAATTTTCATTTTTGACCAATTCGATAGGTCTGAGGCTTAGGTAAGTTATCATATGTCACAAAACCGTTAAAGCTCCTGTTCAGAAATTATGCTCCGAAATCAACTTCTGTCACCTCAGTGATACATATTGCAATGGAACCTAAAGTTTAAAGCTGAAATTGGTGCACTTTTAAAATTTTCATTTTTGACCAATGCGATAGGTCCGGGGCTTAGGTAAATTATCATATGTCACAAAACCGTTAAAGCTCCTGTTAAAAAATGATGCTCCGAAATCAACTTCTGTCACCTCAGTGATACATTTTGGAATGGTGCCTAAAGTTTAAAGCAGAAATTGGTGCACTTTTGAAATTTTCATTTTTGACTAATTCGATAGGTCCGGGGCTTAGGTAAGTTATCATATGTCTCAAAACCGTTAAAGCTCCTGTTCAAAAAGGATGCTCCGAAATAAACTTCTGTCACCTCAGTGATACATTTTTTAATGGTACCTAAAGTTTAAAGCAGAAATAGGGGCACTTTTGACATTTTCATTTTTGACCAATTCGATAGGTCCGGGGCTTAGGTAAGTTATCATATGTCACAAAACCGTTAAAGCTCCTGTTCAAAAATGATGCTCCGAAATAAACTTCTGTCACCTCAGTGATACATATTGCAATGGTACCTAAAGTTTAAAGCTGAAATTGGAGCACTTTTATAATTTTCATTTTTGACCAATTCGATAGGTCTGGGGCTTAGGTAAGTTATCATATGTCACAAAACCGTTAAAGCTCCTGTTAAAAAATTATGCTTCGAAATCAACTTCTGTCACCTCAGTGATACATTTTGGAATGGTACCTAAAGTTTAAAGCAGAAATAGGGGCACTTTTGAAATTTTCATTATTGACCAATTCGATATGTCCGAGGCTTAGGTAAGTTATCATATGTCACAAAACCGTTAAAGCTCCAGTTCAAAAATTATGCACCGAAATCAACTTCTGTCACCTCGGTGATACATTTTGGAATGGTACCTAAAGTTTAAAGCAGAAATAGGGGCACTTTTGAAATTTTCATTTTTGACCAATTCGATAGGTCCTGGGCTTAGGTAAGTTATCATATGTCACAAAACCGTTAAAGCTCCAGTTCAAAAATTATGCTCCGAAATCAATTTCTGTCACCTCAGTGATACATATTGCAATGGTACCTAAAGTTTAAAGCTGAAATTGGTGCACTTTTAAAATTTTCATTTTTGACCAATGCGATAGGTCCGGGGCTTAGGTAAATTATCATATGTCACAAAACCGTTAAAGCTCCTGTTAAAAAATGATGCTCCGAAATCAACTTCTGTCACCTCAGTGATACATTTTGGAATGGTACCTAAAGTTTAAAGCAGAAATAGGGGCACTTTTGAAATTTTCATTTTTGACCAATTCGATAGGTCTGAGGCTTAGGTAAGTTATCATATATCACAAAACCGTTAAAGCTCCTGTTCAAAAATTATGCTCCGAAATCAACTTCAGTCACCTCAGTGATACATTTTGGAATGGTACCTAAAGTTTAAAGCAGAAAAGGGGCACTTTTGAAATTTTCATTTTTGACCAATTCGATAGGTCTGAGGCTTAGGTAAGTTATCATATGTCACAAAAACGTTAAAGCTCCTGTTCAAAAATGATGCTCCGAAATCAACTTCTGTCACCTCAGTGCTACATATTGCAATGGTACCTAAAGTTTAAAGCAGAAATTGGGGCACTTTTAAAATTTTCATTTTTGACCAATTCGATAGGTCCTGGGCTTAGGTAAGTTATCATATGTCACAAAACCGTTAAAGCTCCTGTTCAAAAATTATGCTCCGAAATCAACTTCTGTCACCTCAGTGATACATTTTGGAATGGTACCTAAAGTTTAAAGCAGAAATAGGGGCACTTTTGAAATTTTCATTTTTGACCAATTCGATAGGTCTGAGGCTTAGGTAAGTTATCATATGTCACAAAACCGTTAAAGCTCCTGTTCAAAAATTATGCTCCGAAATCAACTTCTGTCACCTCAGTGATACATATTGCAATTGAACCTAAAGTTTAAAGCTGAAATTGGTGCACTTTTAAAATTTTCATTTTTGACCAATGCGATAGGTCCGGGGCTTAGGTAAATTATCATATGTCACAAAACCGTTAAAGTTCCTGTTAAAAAATGATGCTCCGAAATCAACTTCTGTCACCTCAGTGATACATTTTGGAATGGTGCCTAAAGTTTAAAGCAGAAATTGGTGCACTTTTGAAATTTTCATTTTTGACCAATTCGATAGGTCCGGGGCTTAGGTAAGTTATCATATGTCTCAAAACCGTTAAAGCTCCTGTTCAAAAAGGATGCTCCGAAATAAACTTCTGTCACCTCAGTGATACATTTTTTAATGGTACCTAAAGTTTAAAGCAGAAATAGGGGCACTTTTGACATTTTCATTTTTGACCAATTCGATAGGTCTGAGGCTTAGGTAAGTTATCATATATCACAAAACCGTTAAAGCTCCTGTTCAAAAATGATGCTTCGAAATAAACTTCTGTCACCTCAGTGATACATATTACAATGGTACCTAAAGTTTAAAGCTGAAATTGGTGCACTTTTAAAATTTTCATTTTTGACCAATTCGATAGGTCCGGGGCTTAGGTAAGTTATCATATGTCACAAAACCGTTAAAGCTCCTGTTCAAAAATTATGCTCCGAAATCAACTTCTGTCACCTCAGTGATACATTTTGGAATGGTACCTAAAGTTTAAAGCAGAAATAGGGGCACTTTTAAAATTTTCATTTTTGACCAATTCGATAGGTCTGAGGCTTAGGTAAGTTATCATATGTCACAAAACCGTTAAAGCTCCTGTTCAAAAATTATGCTCCGAAATCAACTTCTGTCACCTCAGTGCTACATATTGCAATGGTACCTAAAGTTTAAAGCTGAAATTGGTGCACTTTTAAAATTTTCATTATTGACCAATTCGATAGGTCCGGGGCTTAGGTAAGTTATCATATGTCACAAAACCGTTAAAGCTCCTGTTAAAAAATGATGCTCCGAAATCAACTTCTGTCACCTCAGTGATACATTTTGGAATGGTACCTAAAGTTTAAAGCAGAAATAGGGGCACTTTTGAAATTTTCATTTTTGACCAATTCGATATGTCCGGGGCTTAGGTAAGTTATCATATGTCACAAAACCGTTAAAGCTCCTGTTCAAAAATTGTGCTCCGAAATCAACTTCTGTCACCTCAGTGATACATTTTGGAATGGTACCTAAAGTTTAAAGCAGAAGTAGGGGCACTTTTGAAATTTTCATTTTTGACCAATTCGATAGGTCTGAGGCTTAGGTAAGTTATCATATGTCACAAAACCGTTAAAGCTCCTGTTCAAAAATTATGCTCCGAAATCAACTTCTGTCACCTCAGTGATACATTTTGGAATGGTACCTAAAGTTTAAAGCAGAAATAGGGGCACTTTTGAAATTTTAATTTTTGACCAATTCGATAGGTCTGAGGCTTAGGTAAGTTATCATATATCACAAAACCGTTAAAGCTCCTGTTCAAAAATTATGCTCCGAAATCAACTTCAGTCACCTCAGTGATACATTTTGGAATGGTACCTAAAGTTTAAAGCAGAAAAGGGGCACTTTTAAAATTTTCATTTTTGACCAATTCGATAGGTCCTGGGCTTAGGTAAGTTATCATATGTCACAAAACCGTTAAAGCTCCTGTTCAAAAATTATGCTCCGAAATCAACTTCTGTCACCTCAGTGATACATTTTGGAATGGTACCTAAAGTTTAAAGCAGAAATAGGGGCACTTTTGAAATTTTCATTTTTGACCAATTCGATAGGTCTGAGGCTTAGGTAAGTTATCATATGTCACAAAACCGTTAAAGCTCCTGTTCAGAAATTATGCTCCGAAATCAACTTCTGTCACCTCAGTGATACATATTGCAATGGAACCTAAAGTTTAAAGCTGAAATTGGTGCACTTTTAAAATTTTCATTTTTGACCAATGCGATAGGTCCGGGGCTTAGGTAAATTATCATATGTCACAAAACCGTTAAAGCTCCTGTTAAAAAATGATGCTCCGAAATCAACTTCTGTCACCTCAGTGATACATTTTGGAATGGTGCCTAAAGTTTAAAGCAGAAATTGGTGCACTTTTGAAATTTTCATTTTTGACCAATTCGATAGGTCCGGGGCTTAGGTAAGTTATCATATGTCACAAAACCGTTAAAGCTCCTGTTCAAAAATTGTGCTCCGAAATAAACTTCTGTCACCTCAGTGATACATATTGCAATGGTACCTAAAGTTTAAAGCTGAAATTGGAGCACTTTTATAATTTTCATTTTTGACCAATGCGATAGGTCCGGGGCTTAGGTAAATTATCATATGTCACAAAACCGTTAAAGCTCCTGTTAAAAAATTATGCTCCGAAATCAACTTCTGTCACCTCAGTGATACATTTTGGAATGGTACCTAAAGTTTAAAGCAGAAATAGGGGCACTTTTGAAATTTTCATTTTTGACCAATTCGATATGTCCGAGGCTTAGGTAAGTTATCATATGTCACAAAACCGTTAAAGCTCCTGTTCAAAAATTATGCTCCGAAATCAACTTCTGTCACCTCAGTGATACATTTTGGAATGGTACCTAAAGTTTAAAGCAGAAATTGGTGCACTTTTGAAATTTTCATTTTTGACCAATTCGATAGGTCCGGGGCTTAGGTAAGTTATCATATGTCACAAAACCGTTAAAGCTCCTGTTCAAAAATTGTGCTCCGAAATAAACTTCTGTCACCTCAGTGATACATATTGCAATGGTACCTAAAGTTTAAAGCTGAAATTGGAGCACTTTTATAATTTTCATTTTTGACCAATTCGATAGGTCCTGGGCTTAGGTAAGTTATCATATGTCACAAAACCGTTAAAGCTCCTGTTCAAAAATTATGCTCCGAAATCAACTTCTGTCACCTCAGTGATACATTTTGGAATGGTACCTAAAGTTTAAAGCAGAAATAGGGGCACTTTTGAAATTTTCATTTTTGACCAATTCGATAGGTCTGAGGCTTAGGTAAGTTATCATATGTCACAAAACCGTTAAAGCTCCTGTTCAGAAATTATGCTCCGAAATCAACTTCTGTCACCTCAGTGATACATATTGCAATGGAACCTAAAGTTTAAAGCTGAAATTGGTGCACTTTTAAAATTTTCATTTTTGACCAATGCGATAGGTCCGGGGCTTAGGTAAATTATCATATGTCACAAAACCGTTAAAGCTCCTGTTAAAAAATGATGCTCCGAAATCAACTTCTGTCACCTCAGTGATACATTTTGGAATGGTGCCTAAAGTTTAAAGCAGAAATTGGTGCACTTTTGAAATTTTCATTTTTGACCAATTCGATAGGTCCGGGGCTTAGGTAAGTTATCATATGTCACAAAACCGTTAAAGCTCCTGTTCAAAAATTGTGCTCCGAAATAAACTTCTGTCACCTCAGTGATACATATTGCAATGGTACCTAAAGTTTAAAGCTGAAATTGGAGCACTTTTATAATTTTCATTTTTGACCAATGCGATAGGTCCGGGGCTTAGGTAAATTATCATATGTCACAAAACCGTTAAAGCTCCTGTTAAAAAATTATGCTCCGAAATCAACTTCTGTCACCTCAGTGATACATTTTGGAATGGTACCTAAAGTTTAAAGCAGAAATAGGGGCACTTTTGAAATTTTCATTTTTGACCAATTCGATATGTCCGAGGCTTAGGTAAGTTATCATATGTCACAAAACCGTTAAAGCTCCTGTTCAAAAATTATGCTCCGAAATCAACTTCTGTCACCTCAGTGATACATTTTGGAATGGTACCTAAAGTTTAAAGCAGAAATTGGTGCACTTTTGAAATTTTCATTTTGACCAATTCGATAGGTCCGGGGCTTAGGTAAGTTATCATATGTCACAAAACCGTTAAAGCTCCTGTTCAAAAATTGTGCTCCGAAATAAACTTCTGTCACCTCAGTGATACATATTGCAATGGTACCTAAAGTTTAAAGCTGAAATTGGAGCACTTTTATAATTTTCATTTTTGACCAATGCGATAGGTCCGGGGCTTAGGTAAATTATCATATGTCACAAAACCGTTAAAGCTCCTGTTAAAAAATTATGCTCCGAAATCAACTTCTGTCACCTCAGTGATACATTTTGGAATGGTACCTAAAGTTTAAAGCAGAAATAGGGGCACTTTTGAAATTTTCATTTTTGACCAATTCGATATGTCCGAGGCTTAGGTAAGTTATCATATGTCACAAAACCGTTAAAGCTCCTGTTCAAAAATTATGCTCCGAAATCAACTTCTGTCACCTCAGTGCTACATATTGCAATGGTGCCTAAAGTTTAAAGCAGAAATTGGTACACTTTTGAAATTTTCATTTTTGACCAATTCGATAGGTCCGGGGCTTAGGTAAGTTATCATATGTCTCAAAACCGTTAAAGCTCCTGTTCAAAAAGGATGCTCCGAAATAAACTTCTGTCACCTCAGTGATACATTTTTTAATGGTACCTAAAGTTTAAAGCAGAAATAGGGGCACTTTTGACATTTTAATTTTTGACCAATTCGATAGGTCCGGGGCTTAGGTAAGTTATCATATGTCACAAAACCGTTAAAGCTCCTGTTCAAAAATGATGCTTCGAAATAAACTTCTGTCACCTCAGTGATACATATTACAATGGTACCTAAAGTTTAAAGCTGAAATTGGTGCACTTTTAAAATTTTCATTTTTGACCAATTCGATAGGTCCGGGGCTTAGGTAAGTTATCATATGTCACAAAACCGTTAAAGCTCCTGTTCAAAAATTATGCTCCGAAATCAACTTCTGTCACCTCAGTGATACATTTTGGAATGGTACCTAAAGTTTAAAGCAGAAATAGGGGCACTTTTGAAATTTTCATTTTTGACCAATTCGATAGGTCTGAGGCTTAGGTAAGTTATCATATGTCACAAAACCGTTAAAGCTCCTGTTCAAAAATTATGCTCCGAAATCAACTTCTGTCACCTCAGTGCTACATATTGCAATGGTACCTAAAGTTTAAAGCTGAAATTGGTGCACTTTTAAAATTTTCATTATTGACCAATTCGATAGGTCCGGGGCTTAGGTAAGTTATCATATGTCACAAAACCGTTAAAGCTCCTGTTAAAAAATTATGCTCCGAAATCAACTTCTGTCACAGCAGTGATACATTTTGGAATGGTACCTAAAGTTTAAAGCAGAAATAGGGGCACTTTTGAAATTTTCATTTTTGACCAATTCGATATGTCCGGGGCTTAGGTAAGTTGTCATATGTCACAAAACCGTTAAAGCTCCTGTTCAAAAATTATGCTCCGAAATCAACTTCTGTCACCTCAGTGATACATTTTGGAATGGTACCTAAAGTTTAAAGCAGAAAAGGGGCACTTTTGAAATTTTCATTTTTGACCAATTCGATAGGTCTGAGGCTTAGGTAAGTTATCATATGTCACAAAAACGTTAAAGCTCCTGTTCAAAAATGATGCTCCGAAATCAACTTCTGTCACCTCAGTGCTACATATTGCAATGGTACCTAAAGTTTAAAGCAGAAATAGGGGCACTTTTGAAATTTTCATTTTTGACCAATTCGATAGGTCTGAGGCTTAGGTAAGTTATCATATGTCACAAAACCATTAAAGCTCCTGTTCAAAAATTATGCTCCGAAATCAACTTCTGTCACCTCAGTGATACATATTGCAATGGAACCTAAAGTTTAAAGCTGAAATTGGTGCACTTTTAAAATTTTCATTTTTGACCAATGCGATAGGTCCGGGGCTTAGGTAAATTATCATATGTCACAAAACCGTTAAAGCTCCTGTTAAAAAATGATGCTCCGAAATCAACTTCTGTCACCTCAGTGATACATTTTGGAATGGTGCCTAAAGTTTAAAGCAGAAATTGGTGCACTTTTGAAATTTTCATTTTTGACCAATTCGATAGGTCCGGGGCTTAGGTAAGTTATCATATGTCACAAAACCGTTAAAGCTCCTGTTCAAAAATTGTGCTCCGAAATAAACTTCTGTCACCTCAGTGATACATATTGCAATGGTACCTAAAGTTTAAAGCTGAAATTGGAGCACTTTTATAATTTTCATTTTTGACCAATGCGATAGGTCCGGGGCTTAGGTAAATTATCATATGTCACAAAACCGTTAAAGCTCCTGTTCAAAAATGATGCTCCGAAATAAACTTCTGTCACCTCAGTGATACATATTGCAATGGTACCTAAAGTTTAAAGCTGAAATTGGAGCACTTTTATAATTTTCATTTTTGACCAATTCGATAGGTCCGGGGCTTAGGTAAGTTATCATATGTCACAAAACCGTTAAAGCTCCTGTTCAAAAATTATGCTCCGAAATCAACTTCTGTCACCTCAGTGATACATTTTGGAATGGTACCTAAAGTTTAAAGCAGAAAAGGGGCACTTTTGAAATTTTCATTTTTGACCAATTCGATAGGTCTGAGGCTTAGGTAAGTTATCATATGTCACAAAAACGTTAAAGCTCCTGTTCAAAAATGATGCTCCGAAATCAACTTCTGTCACCTCAGTGCTACATATTGCAATGGTACCTAAAGTTTAAAGCAGAAATAGGGGCACTTTTGAAATTTTCATTTTTGACCAATTCGATAGGTCTGAGGCTTAGGTAAGTTATCATATGTCACAAAACCATTAAAGCTCCTGTTCAAAAATTATGCTCCGAAATCAACTTCTGTCACCTCAGTGATACATATTGCAATGGAACCTAAAGTTTAAAGCTGAAATTGGTGCACTTTTAAAATTTTCATTTTTGACCAATGCGATAGGTCCGGGGCTTAGGTAAATTATCATATGTCACAAAACCGTTAAAGCTCCTGTTAAAAAATGATGCTCCGAAATCAACTTCTGTCACCTCAGTGATACATTTTGGAATGGTGCCTAAAGTTTAAAGCAGAAATTGGTGCACTTTTGAAATTTTCATTTTTGACCAATTCGATAGGTCCGGGGCTTAGGTAAGTTATCATATGTCACAAAACCGTTAAAGCTCCTGTTCAAAAATTGTGCTCCGAAATAAACTTCTGTCACCTCAGTGATACATATTGCAATGGTACCTAAAGTTTAAAGCTGAAATTGGAGCACTTTTATAATTTTCATTTTTGACCAATGCGATAGGTCCGGGGCTTAGGTAAATTATCATATGTCACAAAACCGTTAAAGCTCCTGTTCAAAAATGATGCTCCGAAATAAACTTCTGTCACCTCAGTGATACATATTGCAATGGTACCTAAAGTTTAAAGCTGAAATTGGAGCACTTTTATAATTTTCATTTTTGACCAATTCGATAGGTCCGGGGCTTAGGTAAGTTATCATATGTCACAAAACCGTTAAAGCTCCTGTTAAAATATTATGCTCCGAAATCAACTTCTGTCACCTCAGTGATACATTTTGGAATGGTACCTAAAGTTTAAAGCAGAAATAGGGGCACTTTTGAAATTTTCATTTTTGACCAATTCGATATGTCCGGGGCTTAGGTAAGTTATCATATGTCACAAAACCGTTAAAGCTCCTGTTCAAAAATTGTGCTCCGAAATCAACTTCTGTCACCTCAGTGATACATTTTGGAATGGTACCTAAAGTTTAAAGCAGAAGTAGGGGCACTTTTGAAATTTTCATTTTTGACCAATTCGATAGGTCTGAGGCTTAGGTAAGTTATCATATGTCACAAAACCGTTAAAGCTCCTGTTCAAAAATGATGCTCCGAAATCAACTTCTGTCACCTCAGTGATACATTTTGGAATGGTACCTAAAGTTTAAAGCAGAAATAGGGGCACTTTTGAAATTTTCATTTTTGACCAATTCGATAGGTCTGAGGCTTAGGTAAGTTATCATATATCACAAAACCGTTAAAGCTCCTGTTCAAAAATTATGCTCCGAAATCAACTTCAGTCACCTCAGTGATACATTTTGGAATGGTACCTAAAGTTTAAAGCAGAAAAGGGGCACTTTTAAAATTTTCATTTTTGACCAATTCGATAGGTCCTGGGCTTAGGTAAGTTATCATATGTCACAAAACCGTTAAAGCTCCTGTTCAAAAATTATGCTCCGAAATCAACTTCTGTCACCTCAGTGATACATTTTGGAATGGTACCTAAAGTTTAAAGCAGAAATAGGGGCACTTTTAAAATTTTCATTTTTGACCAATGTGATAGGTCTGGGGCTTAGGTAAATTATCATATGTCACAAAACCGTTAAAGCTCCTGTTAAAAAATGATGCTCCGAAATCAACTTCTGTCACCTCAGTGATACATTTTGGAATGGTGCCTAAAGTTTAAAGCAGAAATTGGTGCACTTTTGAAATTTTCATTTTTGACCAATTCGATAGGTCCGGGGCTTAGGTAAGTTATCATATGTCACAAAACCGTTAAAGCTCCTGTTCAAAAATTGTGCTCCGAAATAAACTTCTGTCACCTCAGTGATACATATTGCAATGGTACCTAAAGTTTAAAGCTGAAATTGGAGCACTTTTATAATTTTCATTTTTAAACAATGCGATAGGTCCGGGGCTTAGGTAAATTATCTTATGTCACAAAACCGTTAAAGCTCCTGTTAAAAAATTATGCTCCGAAATCAACTTCTGTCACCTCAGTGATACATTTTGGAATGGTACCTAAAGTTTAAAGCAGAAATAGGGGCACTTTTGAAATTTTCATTTTTGACCAATTCGATATGTCCGAGGCTTAGGTAAGTTATCATATGTCACAAAACCGTTAAAGCTCCTGTTCAAAAATTATGCTCCGAAATCAACTTCTGTCACCTCAGTGATACATTTTGGAATGGTACCTAAAGTTTAAAGCAGAAATTGGTGCACTTTTGAAATTTTCATTTTTGACCAATTCGATAGGTCCGGGGCTTAGGTAAGTTATCATATGTCACAAAACCGTTAAAGCTCCTGTTCAAAAATTGTGCTCCGAAATAAACTTCTGTCACCTCAGTGATACATATTGCAATGGTACCTAAAGTTTAAAGCTGAAATTGGAGCACTTTTATAATTTTCATTTTTGACCAATGCGATAGGTCCGGGGCTTAGGTAAATTATCATATGTCACAAAACCGTTAAAGCTCCTGTTCAAAAATGATGCTCCGAAATAAACTTCTGTCACCTCAGTGATACATATTGCAATGGTACCTAAAGTTTAAAGCTGAAATTGGAGCACTTTTATAATTTTCATTTTTGACCAATTCGATAGGTCCGGGGCTTAGGTAAGTTATCATATGTCACAAAACCGTTAAAGCTCCTGTTAAAAAATTATGCTCCGAAATCAACTTCTGTCACCTCAGTGATACATTTTGGAATGGTACCTAAAGTTTAAAGCAGAAATAGGGGCACTTTTGAAATTTTCATTATTGACCAATTCGATATGTCCGAGGCTTAGGTAAGTTATCATATGTCACAAAACCGTTAAAGCTCCAGTTCAAAAATTATGCACCGAAATCAACTTCTGTCACCTCGGTGATACATTTTGGAATGGTACCTAAAGTTTAAAGCAGAAATAGGGGCACTTTTGAAATTTTCATTTTTGACCAATTCGATAGGTCCTGGGCTTACGTAAGTTATCATATGTCACAAAACCGTTAAAGCTCCAGTTCAAAAATTATGCTCCGAAATCAATTTCTGTCACCTCAGTGATACATATTGCAATGGTACCTAAAGTTTAAAGCTGAAATTGGTGCACTTTTAAAATTTTCATTTTTGACCAATGCGATAGGTCCGGGGCTTAGGTAAATTATCATATGTCACAAAACCGTTAAAGCTCCTGTTAAAAAATGATGCTCCGAAATCAACTTCTGTCACCTCAGTGATACATTTTGGAATGGTACCTAAAGTTTAAAGCAGAAATAGGGGCACTTTTGAAATTTTCATTTTTGACCAATTCGATAGGTCTGAGGCTTAGGTAAGTTATCATATATCACAAAACCGTTAAAGCTCCTGTTCAAAAATTATGCTCCGAAATCAACTTCAGTCACCTCAGTGATACATTTTGGAATGGTACCTAAAGTTTAAAGCAGAAAAGGGGCACTTTTGAAATTTTCATTTTTGACCAATTCGATAGGTCTGAGGCTTAGGTAAGTTATCATATGTCACAAAAACGTTAAAGCTCCTGTTCAAAAATGATGCTCCGAAATCAACTTCTGTCACCTCAGTGCTACATATTGCAATGGTACCTAAAGTTTAAAGCAGAAATAGGGGCACTTTTGACATTTTCAGTTTTTTAAACCAATTCAATAGGTCCGGGGCTTAGGTAAGTTATCATATGTCACAAAACCGTTAAAGCTCCTGTTCAATAATGATGCTTCGAAATAAACTTCTGTCACCTCAGTGATACATATTACAATGGTACCTAAAGTTTAAAGCTGAAATTGGTGCACTTTTAAAATTTTCATTTTTGACCAATTCGATAGGTCCGGGGCTTAGGTAAGTTATCATATGTCACAAAACCGTTAAAGCTCCTGTTCAAAAATTATGCTCCGAAATCAACTTCTGTCACCTCAGTGATACATTTTGGAATGGTACCTAAAGTTTAAAGCAGAAATAGGGGCACTTTTAAAATTTTCATTTTTGACCAATTCGATAGGTCTGAGGCTTAGGTAAGTTATCATATGTCACAAAACCGTTAAAGCTCCTGTTCAAAAATTATGCTCCGAAATCAACTTCTGTCACCTCAGTGCTACATATTGCAATGGTACCTAAAGTTTAAAGCTGAAATTGGTGCACTTTTAAAATTTTCATTATTGACCAATTCGATAGGTCCGGGGCTTAGGTAAGTTATCATATGTCACAAAACCGTTAAAGCTCCTGTTAAAAAATTATGCTCCGAAATCAACTTCTGTCACCTCAGTGATACATTTTGGAATGGTACCTAAAGTTTAAAGCAAAAATAGGGGCACTTTTGAAATTTTCATTTTTGACCAATTCGATATGCCCTGGGCTTAGGTAAGTTATCATATGTCACAAAACCGTTAAAGCTCCTGTTCAAAAATTGTGCTCCGAAATCAACTTCTGTCACCTCAGTGATACATTTTGGAATGGTACCTAAAGTTTAAAGCAGAAGTAGGGGCACTTTTGAAATTTTCATTTTTGACCAATTCGATAGGTCTGAGGCTTAGGTAAGTTATCATATGTCACAAAACCGTTAAAGCTCCTGTTCAAAAATGATGCTCCGAAATCAACTTCTGTCACCTCAGTGATACATTTTGGAATGGTACCTAAAGTTTAAAGCAGAAATAGGGGCACTTTTGAAATTTTCATTTTTGACCAATTCGATAGGTCTGAGGCTTAGGTAAGTTATCATATATCACAAAACCGTTAAAGCTCCTGTTCAAAAATTATGCTCCGAAATCAACTTCAGTCACCTCAGTGATACATTTTGGAATGGTACCTAAAGTTTAAAGCAGAAAAGGGGCACTTTTAAAATTTTCATTTTTGACCAATTCGATAGGTCCTGGGCTTAGGTAAGTTATCATATGTCACAAAACCGTTAAAGCTCCTGTTCAAAAATTATGCTCCGAAATCAACTTCTGTCACCTCAGTGATACATTTTGGAATGGTACCTAAAGTTTAAAGCAGAAATAGGGGCACTTTTAAAATTTTCATTTTTGACCAATGTGATAGGTCTGGGGCTTAGGTAAATTATCATATGTCACAAAACCGTTAAAGCTCCTGTTAAAAAATGATGCTCCGAAATCAACTTCTGTCACCTCAGTGATACATTTTGGAATGGTGCCTAAAGTTTAAAGCAGAAATTGGTGCACTTTTGAAATTTTCATTTTTGACCAATTCGATAGGTCCGGGGCTTAGGTAAGTTATCATATGTCACAAAACCGTTAAAGCTCCTGTTCAAAAATTGTGCTCCGAAATAAACTTCTGTCACCTCAGTGATACATATTGCAATGGTACCTAAAGTTTAAAGCTGAAATTGGAGCACTTTTATAATTTTCATTTTTAAACAATGCGATAGGTCCGGGGCTTAGGTAAATTATCTTATGTCACAAAACCGTTAAAGCTCCTGTTAAAAAATTATGCTCCGAAATCAACTTCTGTCACCTCAGTGATACATTTTGGAATGGTACCTAAAGTTTAAAGCAGAAATAGGGGCACTTTTG
This sequence comes from Pseudophryne corroboree, assembly GCF_028390025.1. Taxonomy (NCBI): domain Eukaryota; kingdom Metazoa; phylum Chordata; class Amphibia; order Anura; family Myobatrachidae; genus Pseudophryne; species Pseudophryne corroboree. The sequence continues at coordinate 1,097,619 of NW_026968356.1, forward strand.
AAATTTTCATTTTTGACCAATTCGATATGTCCGAGGCTTAGGTAAGTTATCATATGTCACAAAACCGTTAAAGCTCCTGTTCAAAAATTATGCTCCGAAATCAACTTCTGTCACCTCAGTGATACATTTTGGAATGGTACCTAAAGTTTAAAGCAGAAATTGGTGCACTTTTGAAATTTTCATTTTTGACCAATTCGATATGTCCGGGGCTTAGGTAAGTTATCATATGTCACAAAACCGTTAAAGCTCCTGTTCAAAAATTGTGCTCCGAAATAAACTTCTGTCACCTCAGTGATACATATTGCAATGGTACCTAAAGTTTAAAGCTGAAATTGGAGCACTTTTATAATTTTCATTTTTGACCAATGCGATAGGTCCGGGGCTTAGGTAAATTATCATATGTCACAAAACCGTTAAAGCTCCTGTTAAAAAATTATGCTCCGAAATCAACTTCTGTCACCTCAGTGATACATTTTGGAATGGTACCTAAAGTTTAAAGCAGAAATAGGGGCACTTTTGAAATTTTCATTTTTGACCAATTCGATATGTCCGAGGCTTAGGTAAGTTATCATATGTCACAAAACCGTTAAAGCTCCTGTTCAAAAATTATGCTCCGAAATCAACTTCTGTCACCTCAGTGATACATTTTGGAATGGTACCTAAAGTTTAAAGCAGAAATAGGGGCACTTTTGAAATTTTCATTTTTGACCAATTCGATAGGTCTGAGGCTTAGGTAAGTTATCATATGTCACAAAACCGTTAAAGCTCCTGTTCAAAAATTATGCTCCGAAATCAACTTCTGTCACCTCAGTGATACATATTGCAATGGAACCTAAAGTTTAAAGCTGAAATTGGTGCACTTTTAAAATTTTCATTTTTGACCAATGCGATAGGTCCGGGGCTTAGGTAAATTATCATATGTCACAAAACCGTTAAAGCTCCTGTTCAAAAATTATGCTCCGAAATCAACTTCTGTCACCTCAGTGCTACATATTGCAATGGTGCCTAAAGTTTAAAGCAGAAATTGGTGCACTTTTGAAATTTTCATTTTTGACCAATTCGATAGGTCCGGGGCTTAGGTAAGTTATCATATGTCTCAACACCGTTAAAGCTCCTGTTCAAAAAGGATGCTCCGAAATAAACTTCTGTCACCTCAGTGATACATTTTTTAATGGTACCTAAAGTTTAAAGCAGAAATAGGGGCACTTTTGACATTTTCATTTTTGACCAATTCGATAGGTCCGGGGCTTAGGTAAGTTATCATATGTCACAAAACCGTTAAAGCTCCTGTTCAAAAATTATGCTCCGAAATCAACTTCTGTCACCTCAGTGATACATTTTGGAATGGTACCTAAAGTTTAAAGCAGAAATAGGGGCACTTTTGAAATTTTCATTTTTGACCAATTCGATAGGTCTGAGGCTTAGGTAAGTTATCATATGTCACAAAACCGTTAAAGCTCCTGTTCAAAAATTATGCTCCGAAATCAACTTCTGTCACCTCAGTGCTACATATTGCAATGGTACCTAAAGTTTAAAGCTGAAATTGGTGCACTTTTAAAATTTTCATTATTGACCAATTCGATAGGTCCGGGGCTTAGGTAAGTTATCATATGTCACAAAACCGTTAAAGCTCCTGTTAAAAAATTATGCTCCGAAATCAACTTCTGTCACCTCAGTGATACATTTTGGAATGGTACCTAAAGTTTAAAGCAGAAATAGGGGCACTTTTGAAATTTTCATTTTTGACCAATTCGATATGTCCGGGGCTTAGGTAAGTTGTCATATGTCACAAAACCGTTAAAGCTCCTGTTCAAAAATTATGCTCCGAAATCAACTTCTGTCACCTCAGTGATACATTTTGGAATGGTACCTAAAGTTTAAAGCAGAAAAGGGGCACTTTTGAAATTTTCATTTTTGACCAATTCGATAGGTCTGAGGCTTAGGTAAGTTATCATATGTCACAAAAACGTTAAAGCTCCTGTTCAAAAATGATGCTCCGAAATCAACTTCTGTCACCTCAGTGCTACATATTGCAATGGTACCTAAAGTTTAAAGCAGAAATAGGGGCACTTTTGAAATTTTCATTTTTGACCAATTCGATAGGTCTGAGGCTTAGGTAAGTTATCATATGTCACAAAACCGTTAAAGCTCCTGTTCAAAAATTATGCTCCGAAATCAACTTCTGTCACCTCAGTGATACATATTGCAATGGAACCTAAAGTTTAAAGCTGAAATTGGTGCACTTTTAAAATTTTCATTTTTGACCAATGCGATAGGTCCGGGGCTTAGGTAAATTATCATATGTCACAAAACCGTTAAAGCTCCTGTTAAAAAATTATGCTCCGAAATCAACTTCTGTCACCTCAGTGATACATTTTGGAATGGTACCTAAAGTTTAAAGCAGAAATAGGGGCACTTTTGAAATTTTCATTTTTGACCAATTCGATATGTCCGAGGCTTAGGTAAGTTATCATATGTCACAAAACCGTTAAAGCTCCTGTTCAAAAATTATGCTCCGAAATCAACTTCTGTCACCTCAGTGATACATTTTGGAATGGTACCTAAAGTTTAAAGCAGAAATTGGTGCACTTTTGAAATTTTCATTTTTGACCAATTCGATAGGTCCGGGGCTTAGGTAAGTTATCATATGTCACAAAACCGTTAAAGCTCCTGTTCAAAAATTGTGCTCCGAAATAAACTTCTGTCACCTCAGTGATACATATTGCAATGGTACCTAAAGTTTAAAGCTGAAATTGGAGCACTTTTATAATTTTCATTTTTGACCAATGCGATAGGTCCGGGGCTTAGGTAAATTATCATATGTCACAAAACCGTTAAAGCTCCTGTTCAAAAATGATGCTCCGAAATAAACTTCTGTCACCTCAGTGATACATATTGCAATGGTACCTAAAGTTTAAAGCTGAAATTGGAGCACTTTTATAATTTTCATTTTTGACCAATTCGATAGGTCCGGGGCTTAGGTAAGTTATCATATGTCACAAAACCGTTAAAGCTCCTGTTAAAAAATTATGCTCCGAAATCAACTTCTGTCACCTCAGTGATACATTTTGGAATGGTACCTAAAGTTTAAAGCAGAAATAGGGGCACTTTTGAAATTTTCATTATTGACCAATTCGATATGTCCGAGGCTTAGGTAAGTTATCATATGTCACAAAACCGTTAAAGCTCCAGTTCAAAAATTATGCACCGAAATCAACTTCTGTCACCTCGGTGATACATTTTGGAATGGTACCTAAAGTTTAAAGCAGAAATAGGGGCACTTTTGAAATTTTCATTTTTGACCAATTCGATAGGTCCTGGGCTTAGGTAAGTTATCATATGTCACAAAACCGTTAAAGCTCCAGTTCAAAAATTATGCTCCGAAATCAATTTCTGTCACCTCAGTGATACATATTGCAATGGTACCTAAAGTTTAAAGCTGAAATTGGTGCACTTTTAAAATTTTCATTTTTGACCAATGCGATAGGTCCGGGGCTTAGGTAAATTATCATATGTCACAAAACCGTTAAAGCTCCTGTTAAAAAATGATGCTCCGAAATCAACTTCTGTCACCTCAGTGATACATTTTGGAATGGTACCTAAAGTTTAAAGCAGAAATAGGGGCACTTTTGAAATTTTCATTTTTGACCAATTCGATAGGTCTGAGGCTTAGGTAAGTTATCATATATCACAAAACCGTTAAAGCTCCTGTTCAAAAATTATGCTCCGAAATCAACTTCAGTCACCTCAGTGATACATTTTGGAATGGTACCTAAAGTTTAAAGCAGAAAAGGGGCACTTTTGAAATTTTCATTTTTGACCAATTCGATAGGTCTGAGGCTTAGGTAAGTTATCATATGTCACAAAAACGTTAAAGCTCCTGTTCAAAAATGATGCTCCGAAATCAACTTCTGTCACCTCAGTGCTACATATTGCAATGGTACCTAAAGTTTAAAGCAGAAATAGGGGCACTTTTGACATTTTCAGTTTTTTAAACCAATTCAATAGGTCCGGGGCTTAGGTAAGTTATCATATGTCACAAAACCGTTAAAGCTCCTGTTCAATAATGATGCTTCGAAATAAACTTCTGTCACCTCAGTGATACATATTACAATGGTACCTAAAGTTTAAAGCTGAAATTGGTGCACTTTTAAAATTTTCATTTTTGACCAATTCGATAGGTCCGGGGCTTAGGTAAGTTATCATATGTCACAAAACCGTTAAAGCTCCTGTTCAAAAATTATGCTCCGAAATCAACTTCTGTCACCTCAGTGATACATTTTGGAATGGTACCTAAAGTTTAAAGCAGAAATAGGGGCACTTTTAAAATTTTCATTTTTGACCAATTCGATAGGTCTGAGGCTTAGGTAAGTTATCATATGTCACAAAACCGTTAAAGCTCCTGTTCAAAAATTATGCTCCGAAATCAACTTCTGTCACCTCAGTGCTACATATTGCAATGGTACCTAAAGTTTAAAGCTGAAATTGGTGCACTTTTAAAATTTTCATTATTGACCAATTCGATAGGTCCGGGGCTTAGGTAAGTTATCATATGTCACAAAACCGTTAAAGCTCCTGTTAAAAAATTATGCTCCGAAATCAACTTCTGTCACCTCAGTGATACATTTTGGAATGGTACCTAAAGTTTAAAGCAGAAATAGGGGCACTTTTGAAATTTTCATTTTTGACCAATTCGATATGTCCGGGGCTTAGGTAAGTTATCATATGTCACAAAACCGTTAAAGCTCCTGTTCAAAAATTGTGCTCCGAAATCAACTTCTGTCACCTCAGTGATACATTTTGGAATGGTACCTAAAGTTTAAAGCAGAAGTAGGGGCACTTTTGAAATTTTCATTTTTGACCAATTCGATAGGTCTGAGGCTTAGGTAAGTTATCATATGTCACAAAACCGTTAAAGCTCCTGTTCAAAAATGATGCTCCGAAATCAACTTCTGTCACCTCAGTGATACATTTTGGAATGGTACCTAAAGTTTAAAGCAGAAATAGGGGCACTTTTGAAATTTTCATTTTTGACCAATTCGATAGGTCTGAGGCTTAGGTAAGTTATCATATATCACAAAACCGTTAAAGCTCCTGTTCAAAAATTATGCTCCGAAATCAACTTCAGTCACCTCAGTGATACATTTTGGAATGGTACCTAAAGTTTAAAGCAGAAAAGGGGCACTTTTAAAATTTTCATTTTTGACCAATTCGATAGGTCCTGGGCTTAGGTAAGTTATCATATGTCACAAAACCGTTAAAGCTCCTGTTCAAAAATTATGCTCCGAAATCAACTTCTGTCACCTCAGTGATACATTTTGGAATGGTACCTAAAGTTTAAAGCAGAAATAGGGGCACTTTTAAAATTTTCATTTTTGACCAATGTGATAGGTCTGGGGCTTAGGTAAATTATCATATGTCACAAAACCGTTAAAGCTCCTGTTAAAAAATGATGCTCCGAAATCAACTTCTGTCACCTCAGTGATACATTTTGGAATGGTGCCTAAAGTTTAAAGCAGAAATTGGTGCACTTTTGAAATTTTCATTTTTGACCAATTCGATAGGTCCGGGGCTTAGGTAAGTTATCATATGTCACAAAACCGTTAAAGCTCCTGTTCAAAAATTGTGCTCCGAAATAAACTTCTGTCACCTCAGTGATACATATTGCAATGGTACCTAAAGTTTAAAGCTGAAATTGGAGCACTTTTATAATTTTCATTTTTAAACAATGCGATAGGTCCGGGGCTTAGGTAAATTATCTTATGTCACAAAACCGTTAAAGCTCCTGTTAAAAAATTATGCTCCGAAATCAACTTCTGTCACCTCAGTGATACATTTTGGAATGGTACCTAAAGTTTAAAGCAGAAATAGGGGCACTTTTGAAATTTTCATTTTTGACCAATTCGATATGTCCGAGGCTTAGGTAAGTTATCATATGTCACAAAACCGTTAAAGCTCCTGTTCAAAAATTATGCTCCGAAATCAACTTCTGTCACCTCAGTGATACATTTTGGAATGGTACCTAAAGTTTAAAGCAGAAATTGGTGCACTTTTGAAATTTTCATTTTTGACCAATTCGATATGTCCGGGGCTTAGGTAAGTTATCATATGTCACAAAACCGTTAAAGCTCCTGTTCAAAAATTGTGCTCCGAAATAAACTTCTGTCACCTCAGTGATACATATTGCAATGGTACCTAAAGTTTAAAGCTGAAATTGGAGCACTTTTATAATTTTCATTTTTGACCAATGCGATAGGTCCGGGGCTTAGGTAAATTATCATATGTCACAAAACCGTTAAAGCTCCTGTTAAAAAATTATGCTCCGAAATCAACTTCTGTCACCTCAGTGATACATTTTGGAATGGTACCTAAAGTTTAAAGCAGAAATAGGGGCACTTTTGAAATTTTCATTTTTGACCAATTCGATATGTCCGAGGCTTAGGTAAGTTATCATATGTCACAAAACCGTTAAAGCTCCTGTTCAAAAATTATGCTCCGAAATCAACTTCTGTCACCTCAGTGATACATTTTGGAATGGTACCTAAAGTTTAAAGCAGAAATAGGGGCACTTTTGAAATTTTCATTTTTGACCAATTCGATAGGTCTGAGGCTTAGGTAAGTTATCATATTTCACAAAACCGTTAAAGCTCCTGTTCAAAAATTATGCTCCGAAATCAACTTCTGTCACCTCAGTGATACATATTGCAATGGAACCTAAAGTTTAAAGCTGAAATTGGTGCACTTTTAAAATTTTCATTTTTGACCAATGCGATAGGTCCGGGGCTTAGGTAAATTATCATATGTCACAAAACCGTTAAAGCTCCTGTTCAAAAATTATGCTCCGAAATCAACTTCTGTCACCTCAGTGCTACATATTGCAATGGTGCCTAAAGTTTAAAGCAGAAATTGGTGCACTTTTGAAATTTTCATTTTTGACCAATTCGATAGGTCCGGGGCTTAGGTAAGTTATCATATGTCTCAAAACCGTTAAAGCTCCTGTTCAAAAAGGATGCTCCGAAATAAACTTCTGTCACCTCAGTGATACATTTTTTAATGGTACCTAAAGTTTAAAGCAGAAATAGGGGCACTTTTGACATTTTCATTTTTGACCAATTCGATAGGTCCGGGGCTTAGGTAAGTTATCATATGTCACAAAACCGTTAAAGCTCCTGTTCAAAAATTATGCTCCGAAATCAACTTCTGTCACCTCAGTGATACATTTTGGAATGGTACCTAAAGTTTAAAGCAGAAATAGGGGCACTTTTGAAATTTTCATTTTTGACCAATTCGATAGGTCTGAGGCTTAGGTAAGTTATCATATGTCACAAAACCGTTAAAGCTCCTGTTCAAAAATTATGCTCCGAAATCAACTTCTGTCACCTCAGTGCTACATATTGCAATGGTACCTAAAGTTTAAAGCTGAAATTGGTGCACTTTTAAAATTTTCATTATTGACCAATTCGATAGGTCCGGGGCTTAGGTAAGTTATCATATGTCACAAAACCGTTAAAGCTCCTGTTAAAAAATTATGCTCCGAAATCAACTTCTGTCACCTCAGTGATACATTTTGGAATGGTACCTAAAGTTTAAAGCAGAAATAGGGGCACTTTTGAAATTTTCATTTTTGACCAATTCGATATGTCCGGGGCTTAGGTAAGTTGTCATATGTCACAAAACCGTTAAAGCTCCTGTTCAAAAATTATGCTCCGAAATCAACTTCTGTCACCTCAGTGATACATTTTGGAATGGTACCTAAAGTTTAAAGCAGAAAAGGGGCACTTTTGAAATTTTCATTTTTGACCAATTCGATAGGTCTGAGGCTTAGGTAAGTTATCATATGTCACAAAAACGTTAAAGCTCCTGTTCAAAAATGATGCTCCGAAATCAACTTCTGTCACCTCAGTGCTACATATTGCAATGGTACCTAAAGTTTAAAGCAGAAATAGGGGCACTTTTGAAATTTTCATTTTTGACCAATTCGATAGGTCTGAGGCTTAGGTAAGTTATCATATGTCACAAAACCGTTAAAGCTCCTGTTCAAAAATTATGCTCCGAAATCAACTTCTGTCACCTCAGTGATACATATTGCAATGGAACCTAAAGTTTAAAGCTGAAATTGGTGCACTTTTAAAATTTTCATTTTTGACCAATGCGATAGGTCCGGGGCTTAGGTAAATTATCATATGTCACAAAACCGTTAAAGCTCCTGTTCAAAAATTATGCTCCGAAATCAACTTCTGTCACCTCAGTGATACATTTTGGAATGGTGCTTAAAGTTTAAAGCAGAAATTGGTGCACTTTTGAAATTTTCATTTTTGACCAATTCGATAGGTCCGGGGCTTAGGTAAGTTATCATATGTCTCAAAACCGTTAAAGCTCCTGTTCAAAAAGGATGCTCCAAAATAAACTTCTGTCACCTCAGTGATACATTTTTTAATGGTACCTAAAGTTTAAAGCAGAAATAGGGGCACTTTTGACATTTTCATTTTTGACCAATTCGATAGGTCCGGGGCTTAGGTAAGTTATCATATGTCACAAAACCGTTAAAGCTCCTGTTCAAAAATGATGCTTCGAAATAAACTTCTGTCACCTCAGTGATACATATTACAATGGTACCTAAAGTTTAAAGCTGAAATTGGTGCACTTTTAAAATTTTCATTTTTGACCAATTCGATAGGTCCGGGGCTTAGGTAAGTTATCATATGTCACAAAACCGTTAAAGCTCCTGTTCAAAAATTATGCTCCGAAATCAACTTCTGTCACCTCAGTGATACATTTTGGAATGGTACCTAAAGTTTAAAGCAGAAATAGGGGCACTTTTGAAATTTTCATTTTTGACCAATTCGATAGGTCTGAGGCTTAGGTAAGTTATCATATGTCACAAAACCGTTAAAGCTCCTGTTCAAAAATTATGCTCCGAAATCAACTTCTGTCACCTCAGTGCTACATATTGCAATGGTACCTAAAGTTTAAAGCTGAAATTGGTGCACTTTTAAAATTTTCATTATTGACCAATTCGATAGGTCCGGGGCTTAGGTAAGTTATCATATGGCACAAAACCGTTAAAGCTCCTGTTAAAAAATTATGCTCCGAAATCAACTTCTGTCACCTCAGTGATACATTTTGGAATGGTACCTAAAGTTTAAAGCAGAAATAGGGGCACTTTTGAAATTTTCATTTTTGACCAATTCGATATGTCCGGGGCTTAGGTAAGTTATCATATGTCACAAAACCGTTAAAGCTCCTGTTCAAAAATTATGCTCCGAAATCAACTTCTGTCACCTCAGTGATACATTTTGGAATGGTGCCTAAAGTTTAAAGCAGAAATAGGGGCACTTTTGAAATTTTCATTTTTGACCAATTCGATAGGTCTGAGGCTTAGGTAAGTTATCATATGTCACAAAACCGTTAAAGCTCCAGTTCAAAAATTATGCTCCGAAATCAACTTCTGTCACCTCAGTGATACATTTTGGAATGGTACCTAAAGTTTAAAGCAGAAATAGGGGCACTTTTGAAATTTTCATTTTTGACCAATTCGATAGGTCTGAGGCTTAGGTAAGTTATCATATATCACAAAACCGTTAAAGCTCCTGTTCAAAAATTATGCTCCGAAATCAACTTCAGTCACCTCAGTGATACATTTTGGAATGGTACCTAAAGTTTAAAGCAGAAAAGGGGCACTTTTAAAATTTTCATTTTTGACCAATTCGATAGGTCATGGGCTTAGGTAAGTTATCATATGTCACAAAACCGTTAAAGCTCCTGTTCAAAAATTATGCTCCGAAATCAACTTCTGTCACCTCAGTGATACATTTTGGAATGGTACCTAAAGTTTAAAGCAGAAATAGGGGCACTTTTGAAATTTTCATTTTTGACCAATTCGATAGGTCTGAGGCTTAGGTAAGTTATCATATGTCACAAAACCGTTAAAGCTCCAGTTCAAAAATTATGCTCCGAAATCAATTTCTGTCACCTCAGTGATACATATTGCAATGGTACCTAAAGTTTAAAGCTGAAATTGGTGCACTTTTAAAATTTTCATTTTTGACCAATGCGATAGGTCCGGGGCTTAGGTAAATTATCATATGTCACAAAACCGTTAAAGCTCCTGTTAAAAAATGATGCTCCGAAATCAACTTCTGTCACCTCAGTGATACATTTTGGAATGGTACCTAAAGTTTAAAGCAGAAATTGGTGCACTTTTAAAATTTTCATTTTTGACCAATTCGATAGGTCCGGGGCTTAGGTAAGTTATCATATGTCTCAAAATCGTTAAAGCTCCTGTTCAAAAAGGATGCTCCGAAATAAACTTCTGTCACCTCAGTGATACATTTTTTAATGGTACCTAAAGTTTAAAGCAGAAATAGGGGCACTTTTGACATTTTCATTTTTGACCAATTCGATAGGTCCGGGGCTTAGGTAAGTTATCATATGTCACAAAACCGTTAAAGCTCCTGTTCAAAAATGATGCTTCGAAATAAACTTCTGTCACCTCAGTGATACATATTGCAATGGTACCTAAAGTTTAAAGCTGAAATTGGTGCACTTTTAAAATTTTCATTATTGACCAATTCGATAGGTCCGGGGCTTAGGTAAGTTATCATATGTCACAAAACCGTTAAAGCTCCTGTTAAAAAATTATGCTCCGAAATCAACTTCTGTCACCTCAGTGATACATTTTGGAATGGTACCTAAAGTTTAAAGCAGAAATAGGGGCACTTTTGAAATTTTCATTTTTGACCAATTCGATATGTCCGGGGCTTAGGTAAGTTATCATATGTCACAAAACCGTTAAAGCTCCTGTTCAAAAATTATGCTCCGAAATCAACTTCTGTCACCTCAGTGATACATTTTGGAATGGTACCTAAAGTTTAAAGCAGAAATAGGGGCACTTTTGAAATTTTCATTTTTGACCAATTCGATAGGTCTGAGGCTTAGGTAAGTTATCATATATCACAAAACCGTTAAAGCTCCTGTTCAAAAATTATGCTCCGAAATCAACTTCAGTCACCTCAGTGATACATTTTGGAATGGTACCTAAAGTTTAAAGCAGAAAAGGGGCACTTTTGAAATTTTTATTTTTGACCAATTCGATAGGTCTGAGGCTTAGGTAAGTTATCATATGTCACAAAAACGTTAAAGCTCCTGTTCAAAAATGATGCTCCGAAATCAACTTCTGTCACCTCAGTGCTACATATTGCAATGGTACCTAAAGTTTAAAGCAGAAATTGGGGCACTTTTAAAATTTTAATTTTTGACCAATTCGATAGGTCCTGGGCTTAGGTAAGTTATCATATGTCACAAAACCGTTAAAGCTCCTGTTCAAAAATTATGCTCCGAAATCAACTTCTGTCACCTCAGTGATACATTTTGGAATGGTACCTAAAGTTTAAAGCAGAAATAGGGGCACTTTTGAAATTTTCATTTTTGACCAATTCGATAGGTCCGGGGCTTAGGTAAGTTATCATATGTCACAAAACCGTTAAAGCTCCTGTTCAAAAATTATGCTCCGAAATCAACTTTTGTCACCTCAGTGATACATATTGCAATGGAACCTTAAGTTTAAAGCTGAAATTGGTGCACTTTTAAAATTTTCATTTTTGACCAATGCGATAGGAACGGGGCTTAGGTAAATTATCATATGTCACAAAACCGTTAAAGCTCCTGTTCAAAAATTATGCTCCGAAATCAACTTCTGTCACCTCAGTGCTACATATTGCAATGGTGCCTAAAGTTTAAAGCAGAAATTGGTGCTCTTTTGAAATTTTCATTTTTGACCAATTCGATAGGTCCGGGGCTTAGGTAAGTTATCATATGTCACAAAACCGTTAAAGCTCCTGTTCAAAAATGATGCTTCGAAATAAACTTCTGTCACCTCAGTGATACATATTACAATGGTACCTAAAGTTAAAAGCTGAAATTGGTGCACTTTTAAAATTTTCATTTTTGACCAATTCGATAGGCCCGGGGCTTAGGTAAGTTATCATATGTCACAAAACCGTTAAAGCTCCTGTTCAAAAATTATGCTCCGAAATCAACTTCTGTCACCTCAGTGATACATTTTGGAATGGTACCTAAAGTTTAAAGCAGAAATAGGGGCACTTTTGAAATTTTCATTTTTGACCAATTCGATAGGTCTGAGGCTTAGGTAAGTTATCATATGTCACAAAACCGTTAAAGCTCCTGTTCAAAAATTATGCTCCGAAATCAACTTCTGTCACCTCAGTGCTACATATTGCAATGGTACCTAAAGTTTAAAGCTGAAATTGGTGCACTTTTAAAATTTTCATTATTGACCAATTCGATAGGTCCGGGGCTTAGGTAAGTTATCATATGTCACAAAACCGTTAAAGCTCCTGTTAAAAAATTATGCTCCGAAATCAACTTCTGTCACCTCAGTGATACATTTTTTAATGGTACCTAAAGTTTAAAGCAGAAATAGGGGCACTTTTGACATTTTCATTTTTTTACCAATTCGATAGGTCCGGGGCTTAGGTAAGTTATCATATGTCACAAAACCGTTAAAGCTCCTGTTCAAAAATGATGCTTCGAAATAAACTTCTGTCACCTCAGTGATACATATTACAATGGTACCTAAAGTTTAAAGCTGAAATTGGTGCACTTTTAAAATTTTCATTTTTGACCAATTCGATAGGTCCGGGGCTTAGGTAAGTTATCATATGTCACAAAACCGTTAAAGCTCCTGTTCAAAAATTATGCTCCGAAATCAACTTCTGTCACCTCAGTGATACATTTTGGAATGGTACCTAAAGTTTAAAGCAGAAATAGGGGCACTTTTGAAATTTTCATTTTTGACAAATTCGATAGGTCTGAGGCTTAGGTAAGTTATCATATGTCACAAAACCGTTAAAGCTCCTGTTCAAAAATTATGCTCCGAAATCAACTTCTGTCACCTCAGTGATACATTTTGGAATGGTACCTAAAGTTTAAAGCAGAAATAGGGGCACTTTTGAAATTTTCATTTTTGACCAATTCGATATGTCCGGGGCTTAGGTAAGTTGTCATATGTCACAAAACCGTTAAAGCTCCTGTTCAAAAATTATGCTCCGAAATCAACTTCTGTCACCTCAGTGATACATTTTGGAATGGTACCTAAAGTTTAAAGCAGAAAAGGGGCACTTTTGAAATTTTCATTTTTGACCAATTCGATAGGTCTGAGGCTTAGGTAAGTTATCATATGTCACAAAAACGTTAAAGCTCCTGTTCAAAAATGATGCTCCGAAATCAACTTCTGTCACCTCAGTGCTACATATTGCAATGGTACCTAAAGTTTAAAGCAGAAATAGGGGCACTTTTGAAATTTTCATTTTTGACCAATTCGATAGGTCTGAGGCTTAGGTAAGTTATCATATGTCACAAAACCGTTAAAGCTCCTGTTCAAAAATTATGCTCCGAAATCAACTTCTGTCACCTCAGTGATACATATTGCAATGGAACCTAAAGTTTAAAGCTGAAATTGGTGCACTTTTAAAATTTTCATTTTTGACCAATGCGATAGGTCCGGGGCTTAGGTAAATTATCATATGTCACAAAACCGTTAAAGCTCCTGTTCAAAAATTATGCTCCGAAATCAACTTCTGTCACCTCAGTGATACATTTTGGAATGGTGCTTAAAGTTTAAAGCAGAAATTGGTGCACTTTTGAAATTTTCATTTTTGACCAATTCGATAGGTCCGGGGCTTAGGTAAGTTATCATATGTCTCAAAACCGTTAAAGCTCCTGTTCAAAAAGGATGCTCCAAAATAAACTTCTGTCACCTCAGTGATACATTTTTTAATGGTACCTAAAGTTTAAAGCAGAAATAGGGGCACTTTTGACATTTTCATTTTTGACCAATTCGATAGGTCCGGGGCTTAGGTAAGTTATCATATGTCACAAAACCGTTAAAGCTCCTGTTCAAAAATGATGCTTCGAAATAAACTTCTGTCACCTCAGTGATACATATTACAATGGTACCTAAAGTTTAAAGCTGAAATTGGTGCACTTTTAAAATTTTCATTTTTGACCAATTCGATAGGTCCGGGGCTTAGGTAAGTTATCATATGTCACAAAACCGTTAAAGCTCCTGTTCAAAAATTATGCTCCGAAATCAACTTCTGTCACCTCAGTGATACATTTTGGAATGGTACCTAAAGTTTAAAGCAGAAATAGGGGCACTTTTGAAATTTTCATTTTTGACCAATTCGATAGGTCTGAGGCTTAGGTAAGTTATCATATGTCACAAAACCGTTAAAGCTCCTGTTCAAAAATTATGCTCCGAAATCAACTTCTGTCACCTCAGTGCTACATATTGCAATGGTACCTAAAGTTTAAAGCTGAAATTGGTGCACTTTTAAAATTTTCATTATTGACCAATTCGATAGGTCCGGGGCTTAGGTAAGTTATCATATGGCACAAAACCGTTAAAGCTCCTGTTAAAAAAATATGCTCCGAAATCAACTTCTGTCACCTCAGTGATACATTTTGGAATGGTACCTAAAGTTTAAAGCAGAAATAGGGGCACTTTTGAAATTTTCATTTTTGACCAATTCGATATGTCCGGGGCTTAGGTAAGTTATCATATGTCACAAAACCGTTAAAGCTCCTGTTCAAAAATTATGCTCCGAAATCAACTTCTGTCACCTCAGTGATACATTTTGGAATGGTACCTAAAGTTTAAAGCAGAAATAGGGGCACTTTTGAAATTTTCATTTTTGACCAATTCGATATGTCCGGGGCTTAGGTAAGTTATCATATGTCACAAAACCATTAAAGCTCCTGTTCAAAAATTATGCTCCGAAATCAACTTCTGTCACCTCAGTGATACATTTTGGAATGGTACCTAAAGTTTAAAGCAGAAAAGGGGCACTTTTGAAATTTTCATTTTTGACCAATTCGATAGGTCTGAGGCTTAGGTAAGTTATCATATGTCACAAAAACGTTAAAGCTCCTGTTCAAAAATGATGCTCCGAAATCAACTTCTGTCACCTCAGTGCTACATATTGCAATGGTACCTAAAGTTTAAAGCAGAAATAGGGGCACTTTTGAAATTTTCATTTTTGACCAATTCGATAGGTCTGAGGCTTAGGTAAGTTATCATATGTCACAAAACCGTTAAAGCTCCTGTTCAAAAATTATGCTCCGAAATCAACTTCTGTCACCTCAGTGATACATATTGCAATGGAACCTAAAGTTTAAAGCTGAAATTGGTGCACTTTTAAAATTTTCATTTTTGACCAATGCGATAGGTCCGGGGCTTAGGTAAATTATCATATGTCACAAAACCGTTAAAGCTCCTGTTCAAAAATTATGCTCCGAAATCAACTTCTGTCACCTCAGTGATACATTTTGGAATGGTGCTTAAAGTTTAAAGCAGAAATTGGTGCACTTTTGAAATTTTCATTTTTGACCAATTCGATAGGTCCGGGGCTTAGGTAAGTTATCATATGTCTCAAAACCGTTAAAGCTCCTGTTCAAAAAGGATGCTCCAAAATAAACTTCTGTCACCTCAGTGATACATTTTTTAATGGTACCTAAAGTTTAAAGCAGAAATAGGGGCACTTTTGACATTTTCATTTTTGACCAATTCGATAGGTCCGGGGCTTAGGTAAGTTATCATATGTCACAAAACCGTTAAAGCTCCTGTTCAAAAATGATGCTTCGAAATAAACTTCTGTCACCTCAGTGATACATATTACAATGGTACCTAAAGTTTAAAGCTGAAATTGGTGCACTTTTAAAATTTTCATTTTTGACCAATTCGATAGGTCCGGGGCTTAGGTAAGTTATCATATGTCACAAAACCGTTAAAGCTCCTGTTCAAAAATTATGCTCCGAAATCAACTTCTGTCACCTCAGTGATACATTTTGGAATGGTACCTAAAGTTTAAAGCAGAAATAGGGGCACTTTTGAAATTTTCATTTTTGACCAATTCGATAGGTCTGAGGCTTAGGTAAGTTATCATATGTCACAAAACCGTTAAAGCTCCTGTTCAAAAATTATGCTCCGAAATCAACTTCTGTCACCTCAGTGCTACATATTGCAATGGTACCTAAAGTTTAAAGCTGAAATTGGTGCACTTTTAAAATTTTCATTATTGACCAATTCGATAGGTCCGGGGCTTAGGTAAGTTATCATATGGCACAAAACCGTTAAAGCTCCTGTTAAAAAAATATGCTCCGAAATCAACTTCTGTCACCTCAGTGATACATTTTGGAATGGTACCTAAAGTTTAAAGCAGAAATAGGGGCACTTTTGAAATTTTCATTTTTGACCAATTCGATATGTCCGGGGCTTAGGTAAGTTATCATATGTCACAAAACCGTTAAAGCTCCTGTTCAAAAATTATGCTCCGAAATCAACTTCTGTCACCTCAGTGATACATTTTGGAATGGTGCCTAAAGTTTAAAGCAGAAATAGGGGCACTTTTGAAATTTTCATTTTTGACCAATTCGATAGGTCTGAGGCTTAGGTAAGTTATCATATGTCACAAAACCGTTAAAGCTCCAGTTCAAAAATTATGCTCCGAAATCAACTTCTGTCACCTCAGTGATACATTTTGGAATGGTACCTAAAGTTTAAAGCAGAAATAGGGGCACTTTTGAAATTTTCATTTTTGACCAATTCGATAGGTCTGAGGCTTAGGTAAGTTATCATATATCACAAAACCGTTAAAGCTCCTGTTCAAAAATTATGCTCCGAAATCAACTTCAGTCACCTCAGTGATACATTTTGGAATGGTACCTAAAGTTTAAAGCAGAAAAGGGGCACTTTTAAAATTTTCATTTTTGACCAATTCGATAGGTCATGGGCTTAGGTAAGTTATCATATGTCACAAAACCGTTAAAGCTCCTGTTCAAAAATTATGCTCCGAAATCAACTTCTGTCACCTCAGTGATACATTTTGGAATGGTACCTAAAGTTTAAAGCAGAAATAGGGGCACTTTTGAAATTTTCATTTTTGACCAATTCGATAGGTCTGAGGCTTAGGTAAGTTATCATATGTCACAAAACCGTTAAAGCTCCAGTTCAAAAATTATGCTCCGAAATCAATTTCTGTCACCTCAGTGATACATATTGCAATGGTACCTAAAGTTTAAAGCTGAAATTGGTGCACTTTTAAAATTTTCATTTTTGACCAATGCGATAGGTCCGGGGCTTAGGTAAATTATCATATGTCACAAAACCGTTAAAGCTCCTGTTAAAAAATGATGCTCCGAAATCAACTTCTGTCACCTCAGTGATACATTTTGGAATGGTACCTAAAGTTTAAAGCAGAAATTGGTGCACTTTTAAAATTTTCATTTTTGACCAATTCGATAGGTCCGGGGCTTAGGTAAGTTATCATATGTCTCAAAATCGTTAAAGCTCCTGTTCAAAAAGGATGCTCCGAAATAAACTTCTGTCACCTCAGTGATACATTTTTTAATGGTACCTAAAGTTTAAAGCAGAAATAGGGGCACTTTTGACATTTTCATTTTTGACCAATTCGATAGGTCCGGGGCTTAGGTAAGTTATCATATGTCACAAAACCGTTAAAGCTCCTGTTCAAAAATGATGCTTCGAAATAAACTTCTGTCACCTCAGTGATACATATTGCAATGGTACCTAAAGTTTAAAGCTGAAATTGGTGCACTTTTAAAATTTTCATTATTGACCAATTCGATAGGTCCGGGGCTTAGGTAAGTTATCATATGTCACAAAACCGTTAAAGCTCCTGTTATAAAATTATGCTCCGAAATCAACTTCTGTCACCTCAGTGATACATTTTGGAATGGTACCTAAAGTTTAAAGCAGAAATAGGGGCACTTTTGAAATTTTCATTTTTGACCAATTCGATATGTCCGGGGCTTAGGTAAGTTATCATATGTCACAAAACCGTTAAAGCTCCTGTTCAAAAATTATGCTCCGAAATCAACTTCTGTCACCTCAGTGATACATTTTGGAATGGTACCTAAAGTTTAAAGCAGAAATAGGGGCACTTTTGAAATTTTCATTTTTGACCAATTCGATAGGTCTGAGGCTTAGGTAAGTTATCATATATCACAAAACCGTTAAAGCTCCTGTTCAAAAATTATGCTCCGAAATCAACTTCAGTCACCTCAGTGATACATTTTGGAATGGTACCTAAAGTTTAAAGCAGAAAAGGGGCACTTTTGAAATTTTTATTTTTGACCAATTCGATAGATCTGAGGCTTAGGTAAGTTATCATATGTCACAAAAACGTTAAAGATCCTGTTCAAAAATGATGCTCCGAAATCAACTTCTGTCACCTCAGTGCTACATATTGCAATGGTACCTAAAGTTTAAAGCAGAAATTGGGGCACTTTTAAAATTTTAATTTTTGACCAATTCG
Organism: Pseudophryne corroboree; assembly: GCF_028390025.1. Taxonomy (NCBI): domain Eukaryota; kingdom Metazoa; phylum Chordata; class Amphibia; order Anura; family Myobatrachidae; genus Pseudophryne; species Pseudophryne corroboree. Next base: position 1,115,975 of record NW_026968356.1, read on the forward strand.
ATAGGTCCTGGGCTTAGGTAAGTTATCATATGTCACAAAACCGTTAAAGCTCCTGTTCAAAAATTATGCTCCGAAATCAACTTTTGTCACCTCAGTGATACATATTGCAATGGAACCTTAAGTTTAAAGCTGAAATTGGTGCACTTTTAAAATTTTCATTTTTGACCAATGCGATAGGAACGGGGCTTAGGTAAATTATCATATGTCACAAAACCGTTAAAGCTCCTGTTCAAAAATTATGCTCCGAAATCAACTTCTGTCACCTCAGTGCTACATATTGCAATGGTGCCTAAAGTTTAAAGCAGAAATTGGTGCTCTTTTGAAATTTTCATTTTTGACCAATTCGATAGGTCCGGGGCTTAGGTAAGTTATCATATGTCACAAAACCGTTAAAGCTCCTGTTCAAAAATGATGCTTCGAAATAAACTTCTGTCACCTCAGTGATACATATTACAATGGTACCTAAAGTTAAAAGCTGAAATTGGTGCACTTTTAAAATTTTCATTTTTGACCAATTCGATAGGCCCGGGGCTTAGGTAAGTTATCATATGTCACAAAACCGTTAAAGCTCCTGTTCAAAAATTATGCTCCGAAATCAACTTCTGTCACCTCAGTGCTACATATTGCAATGGTACCTAAAGTTTAAAGCTGAAATTGGTGCACTTTTAAAATTTTCATTATTGACCAATTCGATAGGTCCGGGGCTTAGGTAAGTTATCATATGTCACAAAACCGTTAAAGCTCCTGTTAAAAAATTATGCTCCGAAATCAACTTCTGTCACCTCAGTGATACATTTTTTAATGGTACCTAAAGTTTAAAGCAGAAATAGGGGCACTTTTGACATTTTCATTTTTTTACCAATTCGATAGGTCCGGGGCTTAGGTAAGTTATCATATGTCACAAAACCGTTAAAGCTCCTGTTCAAAAATGATGCTTCGAAATAAACTTCTGTCACCTCAGTGATACATATTACAATGGTACCTAAAGTTTAAAGCTGAAATTGGTGCACTTTTAAAATTTTCATTTTTGACCAATTCGATAGGTCCGGGGCTTAGGTAAGTTATCATATGTCACAAAACCGTTAAAGCTCCTGTTCAAAAATTATGCTCCGAAATCAACTTCTGTCACCTCAGTGATACATTTTGGAATGGTACCTAAAGTTTAAAGCAGAAATAGGGGCACTTTTGAAATGTTCATTTTTGACAAATTCGATAGGTCTGAGGCTTAGGTAAGTTATCATATGTCACAAAAACCGTTAAAGCTCCTGTTAAAAAATTATGCTCCGAAATCAACTTCTGTCACCTCAGTGATACATTTTGGAATGGTACCTAAAGTTTAAAGCAGAAATAGGGGCACTTTTGAAATTTTCATTTTTGACCAATTCGATATGTCCGGGGCTTAGGTAAGTTGTCATATGTCACAAAACCGTTAAAGCTCCTGTTCAAAAATTATGCTCCGAAATCAACTTCTGTCACCTCAGTGATACATTTTGGAATGGTACCTAAAGTTTAAAGCAGAAAAGGGGCACTTTTGAAATTTTCATTTTTGACCAATTCGATAGGTCTGAGGCTTAGGTAAGTTATCATATGTCACAAAAACGTTAAAGCTCCTGTTCAAAAATGATGCTCCGAAATCAACTTCTGTCACCTCAGTGCTACATATTGCAATGGTACCTAAAGTTTAAAGCAGAAATTGGGGCACTTTTAAAATTTTAATTTTTGACCAATTCGATAGGTCCTGGGCTTAGGTAAGTTATCATATGTCTCAAAATCGTTAAAGCTCCTGTTCAAAAAGGATGCTCCGAAATAAACTTCTGTCACCTCAGTGATACATTTTTTAATGGTACCTAAAGTTTAAAGCAGAAATAGGGGCACTTTTGACATTTTCATTTTTGACCAATTCGATAGGTCCGGGGCTTAGGTAAGTTATCATATGTCACAAAACCGTTAAAGCTCCTGTTCAAAAATGATGCTTCGAAATAAACTTCTGTCACCTCAGTGATACATATTGCAATGGTACCTAAAGTTTAAAGCTGAAATTGGTGCACTTTTAAAATTTTCATTATTGACCAATTCGATAGGTCCGGGGCTTAGGTAAGTTATCATATGTCACAAAACCGTTAAAGCTCCTGTTATAAAATTATGCTCCGAAATCAACTTCTGTCACCTCAGTGATACATTTTGGAATGGTACCTAAAGTTTAAAGCAGAAATAGGGGCACTTTTGAAATTTTCATTTTTGACCAATTCGATATGTCCGGGGCTTAGGTAAGTTATCATATGTCACAAAACCGTTAAAGCTCCTGTTCAAAAATTATGCTCCGAAATCAACTTCTGTCACCTCAGTGATACATTTTGGAATGGTACCTAAAGTTTAAAGCAGAAATAGGGGCACTTTTGAAATTTTCATTTTTGACCAATTCGATAGGTCTGAGGCTTAGGTAAGTTATCATATATCACAAAACCGTTAAAGCTCCTGTTCAAAAATTATGCTCCGAAATCAACTTCAGTCACCTCAGTGATACATTTTGGAATGGTACCTAAAGTTTAAAGCAGAAAAGGGGCACTTTTGAAATTTTTATTTTTGACCAATTCGATAGATCTGAGGCTTAGGTAAGTTATCATATGTCACAAAAACGTTAAAGATCCTGTTCAAAAATGATGCTCCGAAATCAACTTCTGTCACCTCAGTGCTACATATTGCAATGGTACCTAAAGTTTAAAGCAGAAATTGGGGCACTTTTAAAATTTTAATTTTTGACCAATTCGATAGGTCCTGGGCTTAGGTAAGTTATCATATGTCACAAAACCGTTAAAGCTCCTGTTCAAAAATTATGCTCCGAAATCAACTTCTGTCACCTCAGTGATACATTTTGGAATGGTACCTAAAGTTTAAAGCAGAAATAGGGGCACTTTTGAAATTTTCATTTTTGACCAATTCGATAGGTCCGGGGCTTAGGTAAGTTATCATATGTCACAAAACCGTTAAAGCTCCTGTTCAAAAATTATGCTCCGAAATCAACTTTTGTCACCTCAGTGATACATATTGCAATGGAACCTTAAGTTTAAAGCTGAAATTGGTGCACTTTTAAAATTTTCATTTTTGACCAATGCGATAGGAACGGGGGCTTAGGTAAATTATCATATGTCACAAAACCGTTAAAGCTCCTGTTCAAAAATTATGCTCCGAAATCAACTTCTGTCACCTCAGTGCTACATATTGCAATGGTGCCTAAAGTTTAAAGCAGAAATTGGTGCTCTTTTGAAATTTTCATTTTTGACCAATTCGATAGGTCCGGGGCTTAGGTAAGTTATCATATGTCACAAAACCGTTAAAGCTCCTGTTAAAAAATGATGCTTCGAAATAAACTTCTGTCACCTCAGTGATACATATTACAATGGTACCTAAAGTTAAAAGCTGAAATTGGTGCACTTTTAAAATTTTCATTTTTGACCAATTCGATAGGCCCGGGGCTTAGGTAAGTTATCATATGTCACAAAACCGTTAAAGCTCCTGTTCAAAAATTATGCTCCGAAATCAACTTCTGTCACCTCAGTGATACATTTTGGAATGGTACCTAAAGTTTAAAGCAGAAATAGGGGCACTTTTGAAATTTTCATTTTTGACCAATTCGATAGGTCTGAGGCTTAGGTAAGTTATCATATGTCACAAAACCGTTAAAGCTCCTGTTCAAAAATTATGCTCCGAAATCAACTTCTGTCACCTCAGTGCTACATATTGCAATGGTACCTAAAGTTTAAAGCTGAAATTGGTGCACTTTTAAAATTTTCATTATTGACCAATTCGATAGGTCCGGGGCTTAGGTAAGTTATCATATGTCACAAAACCGTTAAAGCTCCTGTTAAAAAATTATGCTCCGAAATCAACTTCTGTCACCTCAGTGATACATTTTTTAATGGTACCTAAAGTTTAAAGCAGAAATAGGGGCACTTTTGACATTTTCATTTTTTTACCAATTCGATAGGTCCGGGGCTTAGGTAAGTTATCATATGTCACAAAACCGTTAAAGCTCCTGTTCAAAAATGATGCTTCGAAATAAACTTCTGTCACCTCAGTGATACATATTACAATGGTACCTAAAGTTTAAAGCTGAAATTGGTGCACTTTTAAAATTTTCATTTTTGACCAATTCGATAGGTCCGGGGCTTAGGTAAGTTATCATATGTCACAAAACCGTTAAAGCTCCTGTTCAAAAATTATGCTCCGAAATCAACTTCTGTCACCTCAGTGATACATTTTGGAATGGTACCTAAAGTTTAAAGCAGAAATAGGGGCACTTTTGAAATTTTCATTTTTGACAAATTCGATAGGTCTGAGGCTTAGGTAAGTTATCATATGTCACAAAACCGTTAAAGCTCCTGTTAAAAAATTATGCTCCGAAATCAACTTCTGTCACCTCAGTGATACATTTTGGAATGGTACCTAAAGTTTAAAGCAGAAATAGGGGCACTTTTGAAATTTTCATTTTTGACCAATTCGATATGTCCGGGGCTTAGGTAAGTTGTCATATGTCACAAAACCGTTAAAGCTCCTGTTCAAAAATTATGCTCCGAAATCAACTTCTGTCACCTCAGTGATACATTTTGGAATGGTACCTAAAGTTTAAAGCAGAAAAGGGGCACTTTTGAAATTTTCATTTTTGACCAATTCGATAGGTCTGAGGCTTAGGTAAGTTATCATATGTCACAAAAACGTTAAAGCTCCTGTTCAAAAATGATGCTCCGAAATCAACTTCTGTCACCTCAGTGCTACATATTGCAATGGTACCTAAAGTTTAAAGCAGAAATAGGGGCACTTTTGAAATTTTCATTTTTGACCAATTCGATAGGTCTGAGGCTTAGGTAAGTTATCATATGTCACAAAACCGTTAAAGCTCCTGTTCAAAAATTATGCTCCGAAATCAACTTCTGTCACCTCAGTGATACATATTGCAATGGAACCTAAAGTTTAAAGCTGAAATTGGTGCACTTTTAAAATTTTCATTTTTGACCAATGCGATAGGTCCGGGGCTTAGGTAAATTATCATATGTCACAAAACCGTTAAAGCTCCTGTTCAAAAATTATGCTCCGAAATCAACTTCTGTCACCTCAGTGATACATTTTGGAATGGTGCTTAAAGTTTAAAGCAGAAATTGGTGCACTTTTGAAATTTTCATTTTTGACCAATTCGATAGGTCCGGGGCTTAGGTAAGTTATCATATGTCTCAAAACCGTTAAAGCTCCTGTTCAAAAAGGATGCTCCAAAATAAACTTCTGTCACCTCAGTGATACATTTTTTAATGGTACCTAAAGTTTAAAGCAGAAATAGGGGCACTTTTGACATTTTCATTTTTGACCAATTCGATAGGTCCGGGGCTTAGGTAAGTTATCATATGTCACAAAACCGTTAAAGCTCCTGTTCAAAAATGATGCTTCGAAATAAACTTCTGTCACCTCAGTGATACATATTACAATGGTACCTAAAGTTTAAAGCTGAAATTGGTGCACTTTTAAAATTTTCATTTTTGACCAATTCGATAGGTCCGGGGCTTAGGTAAGTTATCATATGTCACAAAACCGTTAAAGCTCCTGTTCAAAAATTATGCTCCGAAATCAACTTCTGTCACCTCAGTGATACATTTTGGAATGGTACCTAAAGTTTAAAGCAGAAATAGGGGCACTTTTGAAATTTTCATTTTTGACCAATTCGATAGGTCTGAGGCTTAGGTAAGTTATCATATGTCACAAAACCGTTAAAGCTCCTGTTCAAAAATTATGCTCCGAAATCAACTTCTGTCACCTCAGTGCTACATATTGCAATGGTACCTAAAGTTTAAAGCTGAAATTGGTGCACTTTTAAAATTTTCATTATTGACCAATTCGATAGGTCCGGGGCTTAGGTAAGTTATCATATGGCACAAAACCGTTAAAGCTCCTGTTAAAAAATTATGCTCCGAAATCAACTTCTGTCACCTCAGTGATACATTTTGGAATGGTACCTAAAGTTTAAAGCAGAAATAGGGGCACTTTTGAAATTTTCATTTTTGACCAATTCGATATGTCCGGGGCTTAGGTAAGTTATCATATGTCACAAAACCGTTAAAGCTCCTGTTCAAAAATTATGCTCCGAAATCAACTTCTGTCACCTCAGTGATACATTTTGGAATGGTGCCTAAAGTTTAAAGCAGAAATAGGGGCACTTTTGAAATTTTCATTTTTGACCAATTCGATAGGTCTGAGGCTTAGGTAAGTTATCATATGTCACAAAACCGTTAAAGCTCCAGTTCAAAAATTATGCTCCGAAATCAACTTCTGTCACCTCAGTGATACATTTTGGAATGGTACCTAAAGTTTAAAGCAGAAATAGGGGCACTTTTGAAATTTTCATTTTTGACCAATTCGATAGGTCTGAGGCTTAGGTAAGTTATCATATATCACAAAACCGTTAAAGCTCCTGTTCAAAAATTATGCTCCGAAATCAACTTCAGTCACCTCAGTGATACATTTTGGAATGGTACCTAAAGTTTAAAGCAGAAAAGGGGCACTTTTAAAATTTTCATTTTTGACCAATTCGATAGGTCATGGGCTTAGGTAAGTTATCATATGTCACAAAACCGTTAAAGCTCCTGTTCAAAAATTATGCTCCGAAATCAACTTCTGTCACCTCAGTGATACATTTTGGAATGGTACCTAAAGTTTAAAGCAGAAATAGGGGCACTTTTGAAATTTTCATTTTTGACCAATTCGATAGGTCTGAGGCTTAGGTAAGTTATCATATGTCACAAAACCGTTAAAGCTCCAGTTCAAAAATTATGCTCCGAAATCAATTTCTGTCACCTCAGTGATACATATTGCAATGGTACCTAAAGTTTAAAGCTGAAATTGGTGCACTTTTAAAATTTTCATTTTTGACCAATGCGATAGGTCCGGGGCTTAGGTAAATTATCATATGTCACAAAACCGTTAAAGCTCCTGTTAAAAAATGATGCTCCGAAATCAACTTCTGTCACCTCAGTGATACATTTTGGAATGGTACCTAAAGTTTAAAGCAGAAATTGGTGCACTTTTAAAATTTTCATTTTTGACCAATTCGATAGGTCCGGGGCTTAGGTAAGTTATCATATGTCTCAAAATCGTTAAAGCTCCTGTTCAAAAAGGATGCTCCGAAATAAACTTCTGTCACCTCAGTGATACATTTTTTAATGGTACCTAAAGTTTAAAGCAGAAATAGGGGCACTTTTGACATTTTCATTTTTGACCAATTCGATAGGTCCGGGGCTTAGGTAAGTTATCATATGTCACAAAACCGTTAAAGCTCCTGTTCAAAAATGATGCTTCGAAATAAACTTCTGTCACCTCAGTGATACATATTGCAATGGTACCTAAAGTTTAAAGCTGAAATTGGTGCACTTTTAAAATTTTCATTATTGACCAATTCGATAGGTCCGGGGCTTAGGTAAGTTATCATATGTCACAAAACCGTTAAAGCTCCTGTTAAAAAATTATGCTCCGAAATCAACTTCTGTCACCTCAGTGATACATTTTGGAATGGTACCTAAAGTTTAAAGCAGAAATAGGGGCACTTTTGAAATTTTCATTTTTGACCAATTCGATATGTCCGGGGCTTAGGTAAGTTATCATATGTCACAAAACCGTTAAAGCTCCTGTTCAAAAATTATGCTCCGAAATCAACTTCTGTCACCTCAGTGATACATTTTGGAATGGTACCTAAAGTTTAAAGCAGAAATAGGGGCACTTTTGAAATTTTCATTTTTGACCAATTCGATAGGTCTGAGGCTTAGGTAAGTTATCATATATCACAAAACCGTTAAAGCTCCTGTTCAAAAATTATGCTCCGAAATCAACTTCAGTCACCTCAGTGATACATTTTGGAATGGTACCTAAAGTTTAAAGCAGAAAAGGGGCACTTTTGAAATTTTTATTTTTGACCAATTCGATAGGTCTGAGGCTTAGGTAAGTTATCATATGTCACAAAAACGTTAAAGCTCCTGTTCAAAAATGATGCTCCGAAATCAACTTCTGTCACCTCAGTGCTACATATTGCAATGGTACCTAAAGTTTAAAGCAGAAATTGGGGCACTTTTAAAATTTTAATTTTTGACCAATTCGATAGGTCCTGGGCTTAGGTAAGTTATCATATGTCACAAAACCGTTAAAGCTCCTGTTCAAAAATTATGCTCCGAAATCAACTTCTGTCACCTCAGTGATACATTTTGGAATGGTACCTAAAGTTTAAAGCAGAAATAGGGGCACTTTTGAAATTTTCATTTTTGACCAATTCGATAGGTCCGGGGCTTAGGTAAGTTATCATATGTCACAAAACCGTTAAAGCTCCTGTTCAAAAATTATGCTCCGAAATCAACTTCTGTCACCTCAGTGATACATATTGCAATGGAACCTTAAGTTTAAAGCTGAAATTGGTGCACTTTTAAAATTTTCATTTTTGACCAATGCGATAGGAACGGGGCTTAGGTAAATTATCATATGTCACAAAACCGTTAAAGCTCCTGTTCAAAAATTATGCTCCGAAATCAACTTCTGTCACCTCAGTGCTACATATTGCAATGGTGCCTAAAGTTTAAAGCAGAAATTGGTGCTCTTTTGAAATTTTCATTTTTGACCAATTCGATAGGTCCGGGGCTTAGGTAAGTTATCATATGTCACAAAACCGTTAAAGCTCCTGTTCAAAAATGATGCTTCGAAATAAACTTCTGTCACCTCAGTGATACATATTACAATGGTACCTAAAGTTAAAAGCTGAAATTGGTGCACTTTTAAAATTTTCATTTTTGACCAATTCGATAGGCCCGGGGCTTAGGTAAGTTATCATATGTCACAAAACCGTTAAAGCTCCTGTTCAAAAATTATGCTCCGAAATCAACTTCTGTCACCTCAGTGATACATTTTGGAATGGTACCTAAAGTTTAAAGCAGAAATAGGGGCACTTTTGAAATTTTCATTTTTGACCAATTCGATAGGTCTGAGGCTTAGGTAAGTTATCATATGTCACAAAACCGTTAAAGCTCCTGTTCAAAAATTATGCTCCGAAATCAACTTCTGTCACCTCAGTGCTACATATTGCAATGGTACCTAAAGTTTAAAGCTGAAATTGGTGCACTTTTAAAATTTTCATTATTGACCAATTCGATAGGTCCGGGGCTTAGGTAAGTTATCATATGTCACAAAACCGTTAAAGCTCCTGTTAAAAAATTATGCTCCGAAATCAACTTCTGTCACCTCAGTGATACATTTTTTAATGGTACCTAAAGTTTAAAGCAGAAATAGGGGCACTTTTGACATTTTCATTTTTTTACCAATTCGATAGGTCCGGGGCTTAGGTAAGTTATCATATGTCACAAAACCGTTAAAGCTCCTGTTCAAAAATGATGCTTCGAAATAAACTTCTGTCACCTCAGTGATACATATTACAATGGTACCTAAAGTTTAAAGCTGAAATTGGTGCACTTTTAAAATTTTCATTTTTGACCAATTCGATAGGTCCGGGGCTTAGGTAAGTTATCATATGTCACAAAACCGTTAAAGCTCCTGTTCAAAAATTATGCTCCGAAATCAACTTCTGTCACCTCAGTGATACATTTTGGAATGGTACCTAAAGTTTAAAGCAGAAATAGGGGCACTTTTGAAATTTTCATTTTTGACAAATTCGATAGGTCTGAGGCTTAGGTAAGTTATCATATGTCACAAAACCGTTAAAGCTCCTGTTCAAAAATTATGCTCCGAAATCAACTTCTGTCACCTCAGTGATACATTTTGGAATGGTACCTAAAGTTTAAAGCAGAAATAGGGGCACTTTTGAAATTTTCATTTTTGACCAATTCGATATGTCCGGGGCTTAGGTAAGTTGTCATATGTCACAAAACCGTTAAAGCTCCTGTTCAAAAATTATGCTCCGAAATCAACTTCTGTCACCTCAGTGATACATTTTGGAATGGTACCTAAAGTTTAAAGCAGAAAAGGGGCACTTTTGAAATTTTCATTTTTGACCAATTCGATAGGTCTGAGGCTTAGGTAAGTTATCATATGTCACAAAAACGTTAAAGCTCCTGTTCAAAAATGATGCTCCGAAATCAACTTCTGTCACCTCAGTGCTACATATTGCAATGGTACCTAAAGTTTAAAGCAGAAATAGGGGCACTTTTGAAATTTTCATTTTTGACCAATTCGATAGGTCTGAGGCTTAGGTAAGTTATCATATGTCACAAAACCGTTAAAGCTCCTGTTCAAAAATTATGCTCCGAAATCAACTTCTGTCACCTCAGTGCTACATATTGCAATGGTACCTAAAGTTTAAAGCTGAAATTGGTGCACTTTTAAAATTTTCATTATTGACCAATTCGATAGGTCCGGGGCTTAGGTAAGTTATCATATGTCACAAAACCGTTAAAGCTCCTGTTAAAAAATTATGCTCCGAAATCAACTTCTGTCACCTCAGTGATACATTTTTTAATGGTACCTAAAGTTTAAAGCAGAAATAGGGGCACTTTTGACATTTTCATTTTTTTACCAATTCGATAGGTCCGGGGCTTAGGTAAGTTATCATATGTCACAAAACCGTTAAAGCTCCTGTTCAAAAATGATGCTTCGAATAAACTTCTGTCACCTCAGTGATACATATTACAATGGTACCTAAAGTTTAAAGCTGAAATTGGTGCACTTTTAAAATTTTCATTTTTGACCAATTCGATAGGTCCGGGGCTTAGGTAAGTTATCATATGTCACAAAACCGTTAAAGCTCCTGTTCAAAAATTATGCTCCGAAATCAACTTCTGTCACCTCAGTGATACATTTTGGAATGGTACCTAAAGTTTAAAGCAGAAATAGGGGCACTTTTGAAATTTTCATTTTTGACAAATTCGATAGGTCTGAGGCTTAGGTAAGTTATCATATGTCACAAAACCGTTAAAGCTCCTGTTAAAAAATTATGCTCCGAAATCAACTTCTGTCACCTCAGTGATACATTTTGGAATGGTACCTAAAGTTTAAAGCAGAAATAGGGGCACTTTTGAAATTTTCATTTTTGACCAATTCGATATGTCCGGGGCTTAGGTAAGTTGTCATATGTCACAAAACCGTTAAAGCTCCTGTTCAAAAATTATGCTCCGAAATCAACTTCTGTCACCTCAGTGATACATTTTGGAATGGTACCTAAAGTTTAAAGCAGAAAAGGGGCACTTTTGAAATTTTCATTTTTGACCAATTCGATAGGTCTGAGGCTTAGGTAAGTTATCATATGTCACAAAAACGTTAAAGCTCCTGTTCAAAAATGATGCTCCGAAATCAACTTCTGTCACCTCAGTGCTACATATTGCAATGGTACCTAAAGTTTAAAGCAGAAATAGGGGCACTTTTGAAATTTTCATTTTTGACCAATTCGATAGGTCTGAGGCTTAGGTAAGTTATCATATGTCACAAAACCGTTAAAGCTCCTGTTCAAAAATTATGCTCCGAAATCAACTTCTGTCACCTCAGTGATACATATTGCAATGGAACCTAAAGTTTAAAGCTGAAATTGGTGCACTTTTAAAATTTTCATTTTTGACCAATGCGATAGGTCCGGGGCTTAGGTAAATTATCATATGTCACAAAACCGTTAAAGCTCCTGTTCAAAAATTATGCTCCGAAATCAACTTCTGTCACCTCAGTGATACATTTTGGAATGGTGCTTAAAGTTTAAAGCAGAAATTGGTGCACTTTTGAAATTTTCATTTTGACCAATTCGATAGGTCCGGGGCTTAGGTAAGTTATCATATGTCTCAAAACCGTTAAAGCTCCTGTTCAAAAAGGATGCTCCAAAATAAACTTCTGTCACCTCAGTGATACATTTTTTAATGGTACCTAAAGTTTAAAGCAGAAATAGGGGCACTTTTGACATTTTCATTTTTGACCAATTCGATAGGTCCGGGGCTTAGGTAAGTTATCATATGTCACAAAACCGTTAAAGCTCCTGTTCAAAAATGATGCTTCGAAATAAACTTCTGTCACCTCAGTGATACATATTACAATGGTACCTAAAGTTTAAAGCTGAAATTGGTGCACTTTTAAAATTTTCATTTTTGACCAATTCGATAGGTCCGGGGCTTAGGTAAGTTATCATATGTCACAAAACCGTTAAAGCTCCTGTTCAAAAATTATGCTCCGAAATCAACTTCTGTCACCTCAGTGATACATTTTGGAATGGTACCTAAAGTTTAAAGCAGAAATAGGGGCACTTTTGAAATTTTCATTTTTGACCAATTCGATAGGTCTGAGGCTTAGGTAAGTTATCATATGTCACAAAACCGTTAAAGCTCCTGTTCAAAAATTATGCTCCGAAATCAACTTCTGTCACCTCAGTGCTACATATTGCAATGGTACCTAAAGTTTAAAGCTGAAATTGGTGCACTTTTAAAATTTTCATTATTGACCAATTCGATAGGTCCGGGGCTTAGGTAAGTTATCATATGGCACAAAACCGTTAAAGCTCCTGTTAAAAAATTATGCTCCGAAATCAACTTCTGTCACCTCAGTGATACATTTTGGAATGGTACCTAAAGTTTAAAGCAGAAATAGGGGCACTTTTGAAATTTTCATTTTTGACCAATTCGATATGTCCGGGGCTTAGGTAAGTTATCATATGTCACAAAACCGTTAAAGCTCCTGTTCAAAAATTATGCTCCGAAATCAACTTCTGTCACCTCAGTGATACATTTTGGAATGGTGCCTAAAGTTTAAAGCAGAAATAGGGGCACTTTTGAAATTTTCATTTTTGACCAATTCGATAGGTCTGAGGCTTAGGTAAGTTATCATATGTCACAAAACCGTTAAAGCTCCAGTTCAAAAATTATGCTCCGAAATCAACTTCTGTCACCTCAGTGATACATTTTGGAATGGTACCTAAAGTTTAAAGCAGAAATAGGGGCACTTTTGAAATTTTCATTTTTGACCAATTCGATAGGTCTGAGGCTTAGGTAAGTTATCATATATCACAAAACCGTTAAAGCTCCTGTTCAAAAATTATGCTCCGAAATCAACTTCAGTCACCTCAGTGATACATTTTGGAATGGTACCTAAAGTTTAAAGCAGAAAAGGGGCACTTTTAAAATTTTCATTTTTGACCAATTCGATAGGTCATGGGCTTAGGTAAGTTATCATATGTCACAAAACCGTTAAAGCTCCTGTTCAAAAATTATGCTCCGAAATCAACTTCTGTCACCTCAGTGATACATTTTGGAATGGTACCTAAAGTTTAAAGCAGAAATAGGGGCACTTTTGAAATTTTCATTTTTGACCAATTCGATAGGTCTGAGGCTTAGGTAAGTTATCATATGTCACAAAACCGTTAAAGCTCCAGTTCAAAAATTATGCTCCGAAATCAATTTCTGTCACCTCAGTGATACATATTGCAATGGTACCTAAAGTTTAAAGCTGAAATTGGTGCACTTTTAAAATTTTCATTTTTGACCAATGCGATAGGTCCGGGGCTTAGGTAAATTATCATATGTCACAAAACCGTTAAAGCTCCTGTTAAAAAATGATGCTCCGAAATCAACTTCTGTCACCTCAGTGATACATTTTGGAATGGTACCTAAAGTTTAAAGCAGAAATTGGTGCACTTTTAAAATTTTCATTTTTGACCAATTCGATAGGTCCGGGGCTTAGGTAAGTTATCATATGTCTCAAAATCGTTAAAGCTCCTGTTCAAAAAGGATGCTCCGAAATAAACTTCTGTCACCTCAGTGATACATTTTTTAATGGTACCTAAAGTTTAAAGCAGAAATAGGGGCACTTTTGACATTTTCATTTTTGACCAATTCGATAGGTCCGGGGCTTAGGTAAGTTATCATATGTCACAAAACCGTTAAAGCTCCTGTTCAAAAATGATGCTTCGAAATAAACTTCTGTCACCTCAGTGATACATATTGCAATGGTACCTAAAGTTTAAAGCTGAAATTGGTGCACTTTTAAAATTTTCATTATTGACCAATTCGATAGGTCCGGGGCTTAGGTAAGTTATCATATGTCACAAAACCGTTAAAGCTCCTGTTAAAAAATTATGCTCCGAAATCAACTTCTGTCACCTCAGTGATACATTTTGGAATGGTACCTAAAGTTTAAAGCAGAAATAGGGGCACTTTTGAAATTTTCATTTTTGACCAATTCGATATGTCCGGGGCTTAGGTAAGTTATCATATGTCACAAAACCGTTAAAGCTCCTGTTCAAAAATGATGCTTCGAAATAAACTTCTGTCACCTCAGTGATACATATTGCAATGGTACCTAAAGTTTAAAGCTGAAATTGGTGCACTTTTAAAATTTTCATTATTGACCAATTCGATAGGTCCGGGGCTTAGGTAAGTTATCATATGTCACAAAAACGTTAAAGCTCCTGTTCAAAAATGATGCTCCGAAATCAACTTCTGTCACCTCAGTGCTACATATTGCAATGGTACCTAAAGTTTAAAGCAGAAATTGGGGCACTTTTAAAATTTTAATTTTTGACCAATTCGATAGGTCCTGGGCTTAGGTAAGTTATCATATGTCACAAAACCGTTAAAGCTCCTGTTCAAAAATTATGCTCCGAAATCAACTTCTGTCACCTCAGTGATACATTTTGGAATGGTACCTAAAGTTTAAAGCAGAAATAGGGGCACTTTTGAAATTTTCATTTTTGACCAATTCGATAGGTCCGGGGCTTAGGTAAGTTATCATATGTCACAAAACCGTTAAAGCTCCTGTTCAAAAATTATGCTCCGAAATCAACTTTTGTCACCTCAGTGATACATATTGCAATGGAACCTTAAGTTTAAAGCTGAAATTGGTGCACTTTTAAAATTTTCATTTTTGACCAATGCGATAGGAACGGGGCTTAGGTAAATTATCATATGTCACAAAACCGTTAAAGCTCCTGTTCAAAAATTATGCTCCGAAATCAACTTCTGTCACCTCAGTGCTACATATTGCAATGGTGCCTAAAGTTTAAAGCAGAAATTGGTGCTCTTTTGAAATTTTCATTTTTGACCAATTCGATAGGTCCGGGGCTTAGGTAAGTTATCATATGTCACAAAACCGTTAAAGCTCCTGTTCAAAAATGATGCTTCGAAATAAACTTCTGTCACCTCAGTGATACATATTACAATGGTACCTAAAGTTAAAAGCTGAAATTGGTGCACTTTTAAAATTTTCATTTTTGACCAATTCGATAGGCCCGGGGCTTAGGTAAGTTATCATATGTCACAAAACCGTTAAAGCTCCTGTTCAAAAATTATGCTCCGAAATCAACTTCTGTCACCTCAGTGATACATTTTGGAATGGTACCTAAAGTTTAAAGCAGAAATAGGGGCACTTTTGAAATTTTCATTTTTGACCAATTCGATAGGTCTGAGGCTTAGGTAAGTTATCATATGTCACAAAACCGTTAAAGCTCCTGTTCAAAAATTATGCTCCGAAATCAACTTCTGTCACCTCAGTGCTACATATTGCAATGGTACCTAAAGTTTAAAGCTGAAATTGGTGCACTTTTAAAATTTTCATTATTGACCAATTCGATAGGTCCGGGGCTTAGGTAAGTTATCATATGTCACAAAACCGTTAAAGCTCCTGTTAAAAAATTATGCTCCGAAATCAACTTCTGTCACCTCAGTGATACATTTTTTAATGGTACCTAAAGTTTAAAGCAGAAATAGGGGCACTTTTGACATTTTCATTTTTTTACCAATTCGATAGGTCCGGGGCTTAGGTAAGTTATCATATGTCACAAAACCGTTAAAGCTCCTGTTCAAAAATGATGCTTCGAAATAAACTTCTGTCACCTCAGTGATACATATTACAATGGTACCTAAAGTTTAAAGCTGAAATTGGTGCACTTTTAAAATTTTCATTTTTGACCAATTCGATAGGTCCGGGGCTTAGGTAAGTTATCATATGTCACAAAACCGTTAAAGCTCCTGTTCAAAAATTATGCTCCGAAATCAACTTCTGTCACCTCAGTGATACATTTTGGAATGGTACCTAAAGTTTAAAGCAGAAATAGGGGCACTTTTGAAATTTTCATTTTTGACAAATTCGATAGGTCTGAGGCTTAGGTAAGTTATCATATGTCACAAAACCGTTAAAGCTCCTGTTCAAAAATTATGCTCCGAAATCAACTTCTGTCACCTCAGTGATACATTTTGGAATGGTACCTAAAGTTTAAAGCAGAAATAGGGGCACTTTTGAAATTTTCATTTTTGACCAATTCGATATGTCCGGGGCTTAGGTAAGTTGTCATATGTCACAAAACCGTTAAAGCTCCTGTTCAAAAATTATGCTCCGAAATCAACTTCTGTCACCTCAGTGATACATTTTGGAATGGTACCTAAAGTTTAAAGCAGAAAAGGGGCACTTTTGAAATTTTCATTTTTGACCAATTCGATAGGTCTGAGGCTTAGGTAAGTTATCATATGTCACAAAAACGTTAAAGCTCCTGTTCAAAAATGATGCTCCGAAATCAACTTCTGTCACCTCAGTGCTACATATTGCAATGGTACCTAAAGTTTAAAGCAGAAATAGGGGCACTTTTGAAATTTTCATTTTTGACCAATTCGATAGGTCTGAGGCTTAGGTAAGTTATCATATGTCACAAAACCGTTAAAGCTCCTGTTCAAAAATTATGCTCCGAAATCAACTTCTGTCACCTCAGTGATACATATTGCAATGGAACCTAAAGTTTAAAGCTGAAATTGGTGCACTTTTAAAATTTTCATTTTTGACCAATGCGATAGGTCCGGGGCTTAGGTAAATTATCATATGTCACAAAACCGTTAAAGCTCCTGTTCAAAAATTATGCTCCGAAATCAACTTCTGTCACCTCAGTGATACATTTTGGAATGGTGCTTAAAGTTTAAAGCAGAAATTGGTGCACTTTTGAAATTTTCATTTTTGACCAATTCGATAGGTCCGGGGCTTAGGTAAGTTATCATATGTCTCAAAACCGTTAAAGCTCCTGTTCAAAAAGGATGCTCCAAAATAAACTTCTGTCACCTCAGTGATACATTTTTTAATGGTACCTAAAGTTTAAAGCAGAAATAGGGGCACTTTTGACATTTTCATTTTTGACCAATTCGATAGGTCCGGGGCTTAGGTAAGTTATCATATGTCACAAAACCGTTAAAGCTCCTGTTCAAAAATGATGCTTCGAAATAAACTTCTGTCACCTCAGTGATACATATTACAATGGTACCTAAAGTTTAAAGCTGAAATTGGTGCACTTTTAAAATTTTCATTTTTGACCAATTCGATAGGTCCGGGGCTTAGGTAAGTTATCATATGTCACAAAACCGTTAAAGCTCCTGTTCAAAAATTATGCTCCGAAATCAACTTCTGTCACCTCAGTGATACATTTTGGAATGGTACCTAAAGTTTAAAGCAGAAATAGGGGCACTTTTGAAATTTTCATTTTTGACCAATTCGATAGGTCTGAGGCTTAGGTAAGTTATCATATGTCACAAAACCGTTAAAGCTCCTGTTCAAAAATTATGCTCCGAAATCAACTTCTGTCACCTCAGTGCTACATATTGCAATGGTACCTAAAGTTTAAAGCTGAAATTGGTGCACTTTTAAAATTTTCATTATTGACCAATTCGATAGGTCCGGGGCTTAGGTAAGTTATCATATGGCACAAAACCGTTAAAGCTCCTGTTAAAAAAATATGCTCCGAAATCAACTTCTGTCACCTCAGTGATACATTTTGGAATGGTACCTAAAGTTTAAAGCAGAAATAGGGGCACTTTTGAAATTTTCATTTTTGACCAATTCGATATGTCCGGGGCTTAGGTAAGTTATCATATGTCACAAAACCGTTAAAGCTCCTGTTCAAAAATTATGCTCCGAAATCAACTTCTGTCACCTCAGTGATACATTTTGGAATGGTGCCTAAAGTTTAAAGCAGAAATAGGGGCACTTTTGAAATTTTCATTTTTGACCAATTCGATAGGTCTGAGGCTTAGGTAAGTTATCATATGTCACAAAACCGTTAAAGCTCCAGTTCAAAAATTATGCTCCGAAATCAACTTCTGTCACCTCAGTGATACATTTTGGAATGGTACCTAAAGTTTAAAGCAGAAATAGGGGCACTTTTGAAATTTTCATTTTTGACCAATTCGATAGGTCTGAGGCTTAGGTAAGTTATCATATATCACAAAACCGTTAAAGCTCCTGTTCAAAAATTATGCTCCGAAATCAACTTCAGTCACCTCAGTGATACATTTTGGAATGGTACCTAAAGTTTAAAGCAGAAAAGGGGCACTTTTAAAATTTTCATTTTTGACCAATTCGATAGGTCATGGGCTTAGGTAAGTTATCATATGTCACAAAACCGTTAAAGCTCCTGTTCAAAAATTATGCTCCGAAATCAACTTCTGTCACCTCAGTGATACATTTTGGAATGGTACCTAAAGTTTAAAGCAGAAATAGGGGCACTTTTGAAATTTTCATTTTTGACCAATTCGATAGGTCTGAGGCTTAGGTAAGTTATCATATGTCACAAAACCGTTAAAGCTCCAGTTCAAAAATTATGCTCCGAAATCAATTTCTGTCACCTCAGTGATACATATTGCAATGGTACCTAAAGTTTAAAGCTGAAATTGGTGCACTTTTAAAATTTTCATTTTTGACCAATGCGATAGGTCCGGGGCTTAGGTAAATTATCATATGTCACAAAACCGTTAAAGCTCCTGTTAAAAAATGATGCTCCGAAATCAACTTCTGTCACCTCAGTGATACATTTTGGAATGGTACCTAAAGTTTAAAGCAGAAATTGGTGCACTTTTAAAATTTTCATTTTTGACCAATTCGATAGGTCCGGGGCTTAGGTAAGTTATCATATGTCTCAAAATCGTTAAAGCTCCTGTTCAAAAAGGATGCTCCGAAATAAACTTCTGTCACCTCAGTGATACATTTTTTAATGGTACCTAAAGTTTAAAGCAGAAATAGGGGCACTTTTGACATTTTCATTTTTGACCAATTCGATAGGTCCGGGGCTTAGGTAAGTTATCATATGTCACAAAACCGTTAAAGCTCCTGTTCAAAAATGATGCTTCGAAATAAACTTCTGTCACCTCAGTGATACATATTGCAATGGTACCTAAAGTTTAAAGCTGAAATTGGTGCACTTTTAAAATTTTCATTATTGACCAATTCGATAGGTCCGGGGCTTAGGTAAGTTATCATATGTCACAAAACCGTTAAAGCTCCTGTTATAAAATTATGCTCCGAAATCAACTTCTGTCACCTCAGTGATACATTTTGGAATGGTACCTAAAGTTTAAAGCAGAAATAGGGGCACTTTTGAAATTTTCATTTTTGACCAATTCGATATGTCCGGGGCTTAGGTAAGTTATCATATGTCACAAAACCGTTAAAGCTCCTGTTCAAAAATTATGCTCCGAAATCAACTTCTGTCACCTCAGTGATACATTTTGGAATGGTACCTAAAGTTTAAAGCAGAAATAGGGGCACTTTTGAAATTTTCATTTTTGACCAATTCGATAGGTCTGAGGCTTAGGTAAGTTATCATATATCACAAAACCGTTAAAGCTCCTGTTCAAAAATTATGCTCCGAAATCAACTTCAGTCACCTCAGTGATACATTTTGGAATGGTACCTAAAGTTTAAAGCAGAAAAGGGGCACTTTTGAAATTTTTATTTTTGACCAATTCGATAGATCTGAGGCTTAGGTAAGTTATCATATGTCACAAAAACGTTAAAGATCCTGTTCAAAAATGATGCTCCGAAATCAACTTCTGTCACCTCAGTGCTACATATTGCAATGGTACCTAAAGTTTAAAGCAGAAATTGGGGCACTTTTAAAATTTTAATTTTTGACCAATTCGATAGGTCCTGGGCTTAGGTAAGTTATCATATGTCACAAAACCGTTAAAGCTCCTGTTCAAAAATTATGCTCCGAAATCAACTTCTGTCACCTCAGTGATACATTTTGGAATGGTACCTAAAGTTTAAAGCAGAAATAGGGGCACTTTTGAAATTTTCATTTTTGACCAATTCGATAGGTCCGGGGCTTAGGTAAGTTATCATATGTCACAAAACCGTTAAAGCTCCTGTTCAAAAATTATGCTCCGAAATCAACTTTTGTCACCTCAGTGATACATATTGCAATGGAACCTTAAGTTTAAAGCTGAAATTGGTGCACTTTTAAAATTTTCATTTTTGACCAATGCGATAGGAACGGGGCTTAGGTAAATTATCATATGTCACAAAACCGTTAAAGCTCCTGTTCAAAAATTATGCTCCGAAATCAACTTCTGTCACCTCAGTGCTACATATTGCAATGGTGCCTAAAGTTTAAAGCAGAAATTGGTGCTCTTTTGAAATTTTCATTTTTGACCAATTCGATAGGTCCGGGGCTTAGGTAAGTTATCATATGTCACAAAACCGTTAAAGCTCCTGTTCAAAAATGATGCTTCGAAATAAACTTCTGTCACCTCAGTGATACATATTACAATGGTACCTAAAGTTAAAAGCTGAAATTGGTGCACTTTTAAAATTTTCATTTTTGACCAATTCGATAGGCCCGGGGCTTAGGTAAGTTATCATATGTCACAAAACCGTTAAAGCTCCTGTTCAAAAATTATGCTCCGAAATCAACTTCTGTCACCTCAGTGATACATTTTGGAATGGTACCTAAAGTTTAAAGCAGAAATAGGGGCACTTTTGAAATTTTCATTTTTGACCAATTCGATAGGTCTGAGGCTTAGGTAAGTTATCATATGTCACAAAACCGTTAAAGCTCCTGTTCAAAAATTATGCTCCGAAATCAACTTCTGTCACCTCAGTGCTACATATTGCAATGGTACCTAAAGTTTAAAGCTGAAATTGGTGCACTTTTAAAATTTTCATTATTGACCAATTCGATAGGTCCGGGGCTTAGGTAAGTTATCATATGTCACAAAACCGTTAAAGCTCCTGTTAAAAAATTATGCTCCGAAATCAACTTCTGTCACCTCAGTGATACATTTTTTAATGGTACCTAAAGTTTAAAGCAGAAATAGGGGCACTTTTGACATTTTCATTTTTTTACCAATTCGATAGGTCCGGGGCTTAGGTAAGTTATCATATGTCACAAAACCGTTAAAGCTCCTGTTCAAAAATGATGCTTCGAAATAAACTTCTGTCACCTCAGTGATACATATTACAATGGTACCTAAAGTTTAAAGCTGAAATTGGTGCACTTTTAAAATTTTCATTTTTGACCAATTCGATAGGTCCGGGGCTTAGGTAAGTTATCATATGTCACAAAACCGTTAAAGCTCCTGTTCAAAAATTATGCTCCGAAATCAACTTCTGTCACCTCAGTGATACATTTTGGAATGGTACCTAAAGTTTAAAGCAGAAATAGGGGCACTTTTGAAATTTTCATTTTTGACAAATTCGATAGGTCTGAGGCTTAGGTAAGTTATCATATGTCACAAAACCGTTAAAGCTCCTGTTAAAAAATTATGCTCCGAAATCAACTTCTGTCACCTCAGTGATACATTTTGGAATGGTACCTAAAGTTTAAAGCAGAAATAGGGGCACTTTTGAAATTTTCATTTTTGACCAATTCGATATGTCCGGGGCTTAGGTAAGTTGTCATATGTCACAAAACCGTTAAAGCTCCTGTTCAAAAATTATGCTCCGAAATCAACTTCTGTCACCTCAGTGATACATTTTGGAATGGTACCTAAAGTTTAAAGCAGAAAAGGGGCACTTTTGAAATTTTCATTTTTGACCAATTCGATAGGTCTGAGGCTTAGGTAAGTTATCATATGTCACAAAAACGTTAAAGCTCCTGTTCAAAAATGATGCTCCGAAATCAACTTCTGTCACCTCAGTGCTACATATTGCAATGGTACCTAAAGTTTAAAGCAGAAATTGGGGCACTTTTAAAATTTTAATTTTTGACCAATTCGATAGGTCCTGGGCTTAGGTAAGTTATCATATGTCTCAAAATCGTTAAAGCTCCTGTTCAAAAAGGATGCTCCGAAATAAACTTCTGTCACCTCAGTGATACATTTTTTAATGGTACCTAAAGTTTAAAGCAGAAATAGGGGCACTTTTGACATTTTCATTTTTGACCAATTCGATAGGTCCGGGGCTTAGGTAAGTTATCATATG
Organism: Pseudophryne corroboree; assembly: GCF_028390025.1. Lineage (NCBI taxonomy): Eukaryota > Metazoa > Chordata > Amphibia > Anura > Myobatrachidae > Pseudophryne > Pseudophryne corroboree. The sequence goes on from NW_026968356.1 coordinate 1,138,145, forward strand.
TCACAAAACCGTTAAAGCTCCTGTTCAAAAATGATGCTTCGAAATAAACTTCTGTCACCTCAGTGATACATATTGCAATGGTACCTAAAGTTTAAAGCTGAAATTGGTGCACTTTTAAAATTTTCATTATTGACCAATTCGATAGGTCCGGGGCTTAGGTAAGTTATCATATGTCACAAAACCGTTAAAGCTCCTGTTATAAAATTATGCTCCGAAATCAACTTCTGTCACCTCAGTGATACATTTTGGAATGGTACCTAAAGTTTAAAGCAGAAATAGGGGCACTTTTGAAATTTTCATTTTTGACCAATTCGATATGTCCGGGGCTTAGGTAAGTTATCATATGTCACAAAACCGTTAAAGCTCCTGTTCAAAAATTATGCTCCGAAATCAACTTCTGTCACCTCAGTGATACATTTTGGAATGGTACCTAAAGTTTAAAGCAGAAATAGGGGCACTTTTGAAATTTTCATTTTTGACCAATTCGATAGGTCTGAGGCTTAGGTAAGTTATCATATATCACAAAACCGTTAAAGCTCCTGTTCAAAAATTATGCTCCGAAATCAACTTCAGTCACCTCAGTGATACATTTTGGAATGGTACCTAAAGTTTAAAGCAGAAAAGGGGCACTTTTGAAATTTTTATTTTTGACCAATTCGATAGATCTGAGGCTTAGGTAAGTTATCATATGTCACAAAAACGTTAAAGATCCTGTTCAAAAATGATGCTCCGAAATCAACTTCTGTCACCTCAGTGCTACATATTGCAATGGTACCTAAAGTTTAAAGCAGAAATTGGGGCACTTTTAAAATTTTAATTTTTGACCAATTCGATAGGTCCTGGGCTTAGGTAAGTTATCATATGTCACAAAACCGTTAAAGCTCCTGTTCAAAAATTATGCTCCGAAATCAACTTCTGTCACCTCAGTGATACATTTTGGAATGGTACCTAAAGTTTAAAGCAGAAATAGGGGCACTTTTGAAATTTTCATTTTTGACCAATTCGATAGGTCCGGGGCTTAGGTAAGTTATCATATGTCACAAAACCGTTAAAGCTCCTGTTCAAAAATTATGCTCCGAAATCAACTTTTGTCACCTCAGTGATACATATTGCAATGGAACCTTAAGTTTAAAGCTGAAATTGGTGCACTTTTAAAATTTTCATTTTTGACCAATGCGATAGGAACGGGGCTTAGGTAAATTATCATATGTCACAAAACCGTTAAAGCTCCTGTTCAAAAATTATGCTCCGAAATCAACTTCTGTCACCTCAGTGCTACATATTGCAATGGTGCCTAAAGTTTAAAGCAGAAATTGGTGCTCTTTTGAAATTTTCATTTTTGACCAATTCGATAGGTCCGGGGCTTAGGTAAGTTATCATATGTCACAAAACCGTTAAAGCTCCTGTTAAAAAATGATGCTTCGAAATAAACTTCTGTCACCTCAGTGATACATATTACAATGGTACCTAAAGTTAAAAGCTGAAATTGGTGCACTTTTAAAATTTTCATTTTTGACCAATTCGATAGGCCCGGGGCTTAGGTAAGTTATCATATGTCACAAAACCGTTAAAGCTCCTGTTCAAAAATTATGCTCCGAAATCAACTTCTGTCACCTCAGTGATACATTTTGGAATGGTACCTAAAGTTTAAAGCAGAAATAGGGGCACTTTTGAAATTTTCATTTTTGACCAATTCGATAGGTCTGAGGCTTAGGTAAGTTATCATATGTCACAAAACCGTTAAAGCTCCTGTTCAAAAATTATGCTCCGAAATCAACTTCTGTCACCTCAGTGCTACATATTGCAATGGTACCTAAAGTTTAAAGCTGAAATTGGTGCACTTTTAAAATTTTCATTATTGACCAATTCGATAGGTCCGGGGCTTAGGTAAGTTATCATATGTCACAAAACCGTTAAAGCTCCTGTTAAAAAATTATGCTCCGAAATCAACTTCTGTCACCTCAGTGATACATTTTTTAATGGTACCTAAAGTTTAAAGCAGAAATAGGGGCACTTTTGACATTTTCATTTTTTTACCAATTCGATAGGTCCGGGGCTTAGGTAAGTTATCATATGTCACAAAACCGTTAAAGCTCCTGTTCAAAAATGATGCTTCGAAATAAACTTCTGTCACCTCAGTGATACATATTACAATGGTACCTAAAGTTTAAAGCTGAAATTGGTGCACTTTTAAAATTTTCATTTTTGACCAATTCGATAGGTCCGGGGCTTAGGTAAGTTATCATATGTCACAAAACCGTTAAAGCTCCTGTTCAAAAATTATGCTCCGAAATCAACTTCTGTCACCTCAGTGATACATTTTGGAATGGTACCTAAAGTTTAAAGCAGAAATAGGGGCACTTTTGAAATTTTCATTTTTGACAAATTCGATAGGTCTGAGGCTTAGGTAAGTTATCATATGTCACAAAACCGTTAAAGCTCCTGTTAAAAAATTATGCTCCGAAATCAACTTCTGTCACCTCAGTGATACATTTTGGAATGGTACCTAAAGTTTAAAGCAGAAATAGGGGCACTTTTGAAATTTTCATTTTTGACCAATTCGATATGTCCGGGGCTTAGGTAAGTTGTCATATGTCACAAAACCGTTAAAGCTCCTGTTCAAAAATTATGCTCCGAAATCAACTTCTGTCACCTCAGTGATACATTTTGGAATGGTACCTAAAGTTTAAAGCAGAAAAGGGGCACTTTTGAAATTTTCATTTTTGACCAATTCGATAGGTCTGAGGCTTAGGTAAGTTATCATATGTCACAAAAACGTTAAAGCTCCTGTTCAAAAATGATGCTCCGAAATCAACTTCTGTCACCTCAGTGCTACATATTGCAATGGTACCTAAAGTTTAAAGCAGAAATAGGGGCACTTTTGAAATTTTCATTTTTGACCAATTCGATAGGTCTGAGGCTTAGGTAAGTTATCATATGTCACAAAACCGTTAAAGCTCCTGTTCAAAAATTATGCTCCGAAATCAACTTCTGTCACCTCAGTGATACATATTGCAATGGAACCTAAAGTTTAAAGCTGAAATTGGTGCACTTTTAAAATTTTCATTTTTGACCAATGCGATAGGTCCGGGGCTTAGGTAAATTATCATATGTCACAAAACCGTTAAAGCTCCTGTTCAAAAATTATGCTCCGAAATCAACTTCTGTCACCTCAGTGATACATTTTGGAATGGTGCTTAAAGTTTAAAGCAGAAATTGGTGCACTTTTGAAATTTTCATTTTTGACCAATTCGATAGGTCCGGGGCTTAGGTAAGTTATCATATGTCTCAAAACCGTTAAAGCTCCTGTTCAAAAAGGATGCTCCAAAATAAACTTCTGTCACCTCAGTGATACATTTTTTAATGGTACCTAAAGTTTAAAGCAGAAATAGGGGCACTTTTGACATTTTCATTTTTGACCAATTCGATAGGTCCGGGGCTTAGGTAAGTTATCATATGTCACAAAACCGTTAAAGCTCCTGTTCAAAAATGATGCTTCGAAATAAACTTCTGTCACCTCAGTGATACATATTACAATGGTACCTAAAGTTTAAAGCTGAAATTGGTGCACTTTTAAAATTTTCATTTTTGACCAATTCGATAGGTCCGGGGCTTAGGTAAGTTATCATATGTCACAAAACCGTTAAAGCTCCTGTTCAAAAATTATGCTCCGAAATCAACTTCTGTCACCTCAGTGATACATTTTGGAATGGTACCTAAAGTTTAAAGCAGAAATAGGGGCACTTTTGAAATTTTCATTTTTGACCAATTCGATAGGTCTGAGGCTTAGGTAAGTTATCATATGTCACAAAACCGTTAAAGCTCCTGTTCAAAAATTATGCTCCGAAATCAACTTCTGTCACCTCAGTGCTACATATTGCAATGGTACCTAAAGTTTAAAGCTGAAATTGGTGCACTTTTAAAATTTTCATTATTGACCAATTCGATAGGTCCGGGGCTTAGGTAAGTTATCATATGGCACAAAACCGTTAAAGCTCCTGTTAAAAAATTATGCTCCGAAATCAACTTCTGTCACCTCAGTGATACATTTTGGAATGGTACCTAAAGTTTAAAGCAGAAATAGGGGCACTTTTGAAATTTTCATTTTTGACCAATTCGATATGTCCGGGGCTTAGGTAAGTTATCATATGTCACAAAACCGTTAAAGCTCCTGTTCAAAAATTATGCTCCGAAATCAACTTCTGTCACCTCAGTGATACATTTTGGAATGGTGCCTAAAGTTTAAAGCAGAAATAGGGGCACTTTTGAAATTTTCATTTTTGACCAATTCGATAGGTCTGAGGCTTAGGTAAGTTATCATATGTCACAAAACCGTTAAAGCTCCAGTTCAAAAATTATGCTCCGAAATCAACTTCTGTCACCTCAGTGATACATTTTGGAATGGTACCTAAAGTTTAAAGCAGAAATAGGGGCACTTTTGAAATTTTCATTTTTGACCAATTCGATAGGTCTGAGGCTTAGGTAAGTTATCATATATCACAAAACCGTTAAAGCTCCTGTTCAAAAATTATGCTCCGAAATCAACTTCAGTCACCTCAGTGATACATTTTGGAATGGTACCTAAAGTTTAAAGCAGAAAAGGGGCACTTTTAAAATTTTCATTTTTGACCAATTCGATAGGTCATGGGCTTAGGTAAGTTATCATATGTCACAAAACTGTTAAAGCTCCTGTTCAAAAATTATGCTCCGAAATCAACTTCTGTCACCTCAGTGATACATTTTGGAATGGTACCTAAAGTTTAAAGCAGAAATAGGGGCACTTTTGAAATTTTCATTTTTGACCAATTCGATAGGTCTGAGGCTTAGGTAAGTTATCATATGTCACAAAACCGTTAAAGCTCCAGTTCAAAAATTATGCTCCGAAATCAATTTCTGTCACCTCAGTGATACATATTGCAATGGTACCTAAAGTTTAAAGCTGAAATTGGTGCACTTTTAAAATTTTCATTTTTGACCAATGCGATAGGTCCGGGGCTTAGGTAAATTATCATATGTCACAAAACCGTTAAAGCTCCTGTTAAAAAATTATGCTCCGAAATCAACTTCTGTCACCTCAGTGATACATTTTGGAATGGTACCTAAAGTTTAAAGCAGAAATAGGGGCACTTTTGAAATTTTCATTTTTGACCAATTCGATATGTCCGGGGCTTAGGTAAGTTGTCATATGTCACAAAACCGTTAAAGCTCCTGTTCAAAAATTATGCTCCGAAATCAACTTCTGTCACCTCAGTGATACATTTTGGAATGGTACCTAAAGTTTAAAGCAGAAAAGGGGCACTTTTGAAATTTTCATTTTTGACCAATTCGATAGGTCTGAGGCTTAGGTAAGTTATCATATGTCACAAAAACGTTAAAGCTCCTGTTCAAAAATGATGCTCCGAAATCAACTTCTGTCACCTCAGTGCTACATATTGCAATGGTACCTAAAGTTTAAAGCAGAAATAGGGGCACTTTTGAAATTTTCATTTTTGACCAATTCGATAGGTCTGAGGCTTAGGTAAGTTATCATATGTCACAAAACCGTTAAAGCTCCTGTTCAAAAATTATGCTCCGAAATCAACTTCTGTCACCTCAGTGATACATATTGCAATGGAACCTAAAGTTTAAAGCTGAAATTGGTGCACTTTTAAAATTTTCATTTTTGACCAATGCGATAGGTCCGGGGCTTAGGTAAATTATCATATGTCACAAAACCGTTAAAGCTCCTGTTCAAAAATTATGCTCCGAAATCAACTTCTGTCACCTCAGTGATACATTTTGGAATGGTGCTTAAAGTTTAAAGCAGAAATTGGTGCACTTTTGAAATTTTCATTTTTGACCAATTCGATAGGTCCGGGGCTTAGGTAAGTTATCATATGTCTCAAAACCGTTAAAGCTCCTGTTCAAAAAGGATGCTCCAAAATAAACTTCTGTCACCTCAGTGATACATTTTTTAATGGTACCTAAAGTTTAAAGCAGAAATAGGGGCACTTTTGACATTTTCATTTTTGACCAATTCGATAGGTCCGGGGCTTAGGTAAGTTATCATATGTCACAAAACCGTTAAAGCTCCTGTTCAAAAATGATGCTTCGAAATAAACTTCTGTCACCTCAGTGATACATATTACAATGGTACCTAAAGTTTAAAGCTGAAATTGGTGCACTTTTAAAATTTTCATTTTTGACCAATTCGATAGGTCCGGGGCTTAGGTAAGTTATCATATGTCACAAAACCGTTAAAGCTCCTGTTCAAAAATTATGCTCCGAAATCAACTTCTGTCACCTCAGTGATACATTTTGGAATGGTACCTAAAGTTTAAAGCAGAAATAGGGGCACTTTTGAAATTTTCATTTTTGACCAATTCGATAGGTCTGAGGCTTAGGTAAGTTATCATATGTCACAAAACCGTTAAAGCTCCTGTTCAAAAATTATGCTCCGAAATCAACTTCTGTCACCTCAGTGCTACATATTGCAATGGTACCTAAAGTTTAAAGCTGAAATTGGTGCACTTTTAAAATTTTCATTATTGACCAATTCGATAGGTCCGGGGCTTAGGTAAGTTATCATATGGCACAAAACCGTTAAAGCTCCTGTTAAAAAATTATGCTCCGAAATCAACTTCTGTCACCTCAGTGATACATTTTGGAATGGTACCTAAAGTTTAAAGCAGAAATAGGGGCACTTTTGAAATTTTCATTTTTGACCAATTCGATATGTCCGGGGCTTAGGTAAGTTATCATATGTCACAAAACCGTTAAAGCTCCTGTTCAAAAATTATGCTCCGAAATCAACTTCTGTCACCTCAGTGATACATTTTGGAATGGTGCCTAAAGTTTAAAGCAGAAATAGGGGCACTTTTGAAATTTTCATTTTTGACCAATTCGATAGGTCTGAGGCTTAGGTAAGTTATCATATGTCACAAAACCGTTAAAGCTCCAGTTCAAAAATTATGCTCCGAAATCAACTTCTGTCACCTCAGTGATACATTTTGGAATGGTACCTAAAGTTTAAAGCAGAAATAGGGGCACTTTTGAAATTTTCATTTTTGACCAATTCGATAGGTCTGAGGCTTAGGTAAGTTATCATATATCACAAAACCGTTAAAGCTCCTGTTCAAAAATTATGCTCCGAAATCAACTTCAGTCACCTCAGTGATACATTTTGGAATGGTACCTAAAGTTTAAAGCAGAAAAGGGGCACTTTTAAAATTTTCATTTTTGACCAATTCGATAGGTCATGGGCTTAGGTAAGTTATCATATGTCACAAAACTGTTAAAGCTCCTGTTCAAAAATTATGCTCCGAAATCAACTTCTGTCACCTCAGTGATACATTTTGGAATGGTACCTAAAGTTTAAAGCAGAAATAGGGGCACTTTTGAAATTTTCATTTTTGACCAATTCGATAGGTCTGAGGCTTAGGTAAGTTATCATATGTCACAAAACCGTTAAAGCTCCAGTTCAAAAATTATGCTCCGAAATCAATTTCTGTCACCTCAGTGATACATATTGCAATGGTACCTAAAGTTTAAAGCTGAAATTGGTGCACTTTTAAAATTTTCATTTTTGACCAATGCGATAGGTCCGGGGCTTAGGTAAATTATCATATGTCACAAAACCGTTAAAGCTCCTGTTAAAAAATGATGCTCCGAAATCAACTTCTGTCACCTCAGTGATACATTTTGGAATGGTACCTAAAGTTTAAAGCAGAAATTGGTGCACTTTTAAAATTTTCATTTTTGACCAATTCGATAGGTCCGGGGCTTAGGTAAGTTATCATATGTCTCAAAATCGTTAAAGCTCCTGTTCAAAAAGGATGCTCCGAAATAAACTTCTGTCACCTCAGTGATACATTTTTTAATGGTACCTAAAGTTTAAAGCAGAAATAGGGGCACTTTTGACATTTTCATTTTTGACCAATTCGATAGGTCCGGGGCTTAGGTAAGTTATCATATGTCACAAAACCGTTAAAGCTCCTGTTCAAAAATGATGCTTCGAAATAAACTTCTGTCACCTCAGTGATACATATTGCAATGGTACCTAAAGTTTAAAGCTGAAATTGGTGCACTTTTAAAATTTTCATTATTGACCAATTCGATAGGTCCGGGGCTTAGGTAAGTTATCATATGTCACAAAACCGTTAAAGCTCCTGTTAAAAAATTATGCTCCGAAATCAACTTCTGTCACCTCAGTGATACATTTTGGAATGGTACCTAAAGTTTAAAGCAGAAATAGGGGCACTTTTGAAATTTTCATTTTTGACCAATTCGATATGTCCGGGGCTTAGGTAAGTTATCATATGTCACAAAACCGTTAAAGCTCCTGTTCAAAAATTATGCTCCGAAATCAACTTCTGTCACCTCAGTGATACATTTTGGAATGGTACCTAAAGTTTAAAGCAGAAATAGGGGCACTTTTGAAATTTTCATTTTTGACCAATTCGATAGGTCTGAGGCTTAGGTAAGTTATCATATATCACAAAACCGTTAAAGCTCCTGTTCAAAAATTATGCTCCGAAATCAACTTCAGTCACCTCAGTGATACATTTTGGAATGGTACCTAAAGTTTAAAGCAGAAATAGGGGCACTTTTGAAATTTTCATTTTTGACCAATTCGATATGTCCGGGGCTTAGGTAAGTTGTCATATGTCACAAAACCGTTAAAGCTCCTGTTCAAAAATGATGCTCCGAAATCAACTTCTGTCACCTCAGTGCTACATATTGCAATGGTACCTAAAGTTTAAAGCAGAAATTGGGGCACTTTTAAAATTTTAATTTTTGACCAATTCGATAGGTCCTGGGCTTAGGTAAGTTATCATATGTCACAAAACCGTTAAAGCTCCTGTTCAAAAATTATGCTCCGAAATCAACTTCTGTCACCTCAGTGATACATTTTGGAATGGTACCTAAAGTTTAAAGCAGAAATAGGGGCACTTTTGAAATTTTCATTTTTGACCAATTCGATAGGTCCGGGGCTTAGGTAAGTTATCATATGTCACAAAACCGTTAAAGCTCCTGTTCAAAAATTATGCTCCGAAATCAACTTTTGTCACCTCAGTGATACATATTGCAATGGAACCTTAAGTTTAAAGCTGAAATTGGTGCACTTTTAAAATTTTCATTTTTGACCAATGCGATAGGAACGGGGCTTAGGTAAATTATCATATGTCACAAAACCGTTAAAGCTCCTGTTCAAAAATTATGCTCCGAAATCAACTTCTGTCACCTCAGTGCTACATATTGCAATGGTGCCTAAAGTTTAAAGCAGAAATTGGTGCTCTTTTGAAATTTTCATTTTTGACCAATTCGATAGGTCCGGGGCTTAGGTAAGTTATCATATGTCACAAAACCGTTAAAGCTCCTGTTCAAAAATGATGCTTCGAAATAAACTTCTGTCACCTCAGTGATACATATTACAATGGTACCTAAAGTTAAAAGCTGAAATTGGTGCACTTTTAAAATTTTCATTTTTGACCAATTCGATAGGCCCGGGGCTTAGGTAAGTTATCATATGTCACAAAACCGTTAAAGCTCCTGTTCAAAAATTATGCTCCGAAATCAACTTCTGTCACCTCAGTGATACATTTTGGAATGGTACCTAAAGTTTAAAGCAGAAATAGGGGCACTTTTGAAATTTTCATTTTTGACCAATTCGATAGGTCTGAGGCTTAGGTAAGTTATCATATGTCACAAAACCGTTAAAGCTCCTGTTCAAAAATTATGCTCCGAAATCAACTTCTGTCACCTCAGTGCTACATATTGCAATGGTACCTAAAGTTTAAAGCTGAAATTGGTGCACTTTTAAAATTTTCATTATTGACCAATTCGATAGGTCCGGGGCTTAGGTAAGTTATCATATGTCACAAAACCGTTAAAGCTCCTGTTAAAAAATTATGCTCCGAAATCAACTTCTGTCACCTCAGTGATACATTTTTTAATGGTACCTAAAGTTTAAAGCAGAAATAGGGGCACTTTTGACATTTTCATTTTTTTACCAATTCGATAGGTCCGGGGCTTAGGTAAGTTATCATATGTCACAAAACCGTTAAAGCTCCTGTTCAAAAATGATGCTTCGAAATAAACTTCTGTCACCTCAGTGATACATATTACAATGGTACCTAAAGTTTAAAGCTGAAATTGGTGCACTTTTAAAATTTTCATTTTTGACCAATTCGATAGGTCCGGGGCTTAGGTAAGTTATCATATGTCACAAAACCGTTAAAGCTCCTGTTCAAAAATTATGCTCCGAAATCAACTTCTGTCACCTCAGTGATACATTTTGGAATGGTACCTAAAGTTTAAAGCAGAAATAGGGGCACTTTTGAAATTTTCATTTTTGACAAATTCGATAGGTCTGAGGCTTAGGTAAGTTATCATATGTCACAAAACCGTTAAAGCTCCTGTTCAAAAATTATGCTCCGAAATCAACTTCTGTCACCTCAGTGCTACATATTGCAATGGTACCTAAAGTTTAAAGCTGAAATTGGTGCACTTTTAAAATTTTCATTATTGACCAATTCGATAGGTCCGGGGCTTAGGTAAGTTATCATATGTCACAAAACCGTTAAAGCTCCTGTTAAAAAATTATGCTCCGAAATCAACTTCTGTCACCTCAGTGATACATTTTGGAATGGTACCTAAAGTTTAAAGCAGAAATAGGGGCACTTTTGAAATTTTCATTTTTGACCAATTCGATATGTCCGGGGCTTAGGTAAGTTATCATATGTCACAAAACCATTAAAGCTCCTGTTCAAAAATTATGCTCCGAAATCAACTTCTGTCACCTCAGTGATACATTTTGGAATGGTGCCTAAAGTTTAAAGCAGAAATAGGGGCACTTTTGAAATTTTCATTTTTGACCAATTCGATAGGTCTGAGGCTTAGGTAAGTTATCATATGTCACAAAACCGTTAAAGCTCCTGTTCAAAAATTATGCTCCGAAATCAACGTCTGTCACCTCAGTGATACATTTTGGAATGGTACCTAAAGTTTAAAGCAGAAATAGGGGCACTTTTGAAATTTTCATTTTTGACCAATTTGATAGGTCTGAGGCTTAGGTAAGTTATCATATATCACAAAACCGTTAAAGCTCCTGTTCAAAAATTATGCTCCGAAATCAACTTCAGTCACCTCAGTGATACATTTTGGAATGGTACCTAAAGTTTAAAGCAGAAAAGGGGCACTTTTAAAATTTTCATTTTTGACCAATTCGATAGGTCATGGGCTTAGGTAAGTTATCATATGTCACAAAACCGTTAAAGCTCCTGTTCAAAAATTATGCTCCGAAATCAACTTCTGTCACCTCAGTGATACATTTTGGAATGGTACCTAAAGTTTAAAGCAGAAATAGGGGCACTTTTGAAATTTTCATTTATGACCAATTCGATAGGTCTGAGGCTTAGGTAAGTTATCATATGTCACAAAACCGTTAAAGCTCCAGTTCAAAAATTATGCTCCGAAATCAATTTCTGTCACCTCAGTGATACATATTGCAATGGTATCTAAAGTTTAAAGCTGAAATTGGTGCACTTTTAAAATTTTCATTTTTGACCAATGCGATAGGTCCGGGGCTTAGGTAAATTATCATATGTCACAAAACCGTTAAAGCTCCTGTTAAAAAATGATGCTCCGAAATCAACTTCTGTCACCTCAGTGATACATTTTGGAATGGTACCTAAAGTTTAAAGCAGAAATTGGTGCACTTTTAAAATTTTCATTTTTGACCAATTCGATAGGTCCGGGGCTTAGGTAAGTTATCATATGTCTCAAAATCGTTAAAGCTCCTGTTCAAAAAGGATGCTCCGAAATAAACTTCTGTCACCTCAGTGATACATTTTTTAATGGTACCTAAAGTTTAAAGCAGAAATAGGGGCACTTTTGACATTTTCATTTTTGACCAATTCGATAGGTCCGGGGCTTAGGTAAGTTATCATATGTCACAAAACCGTTAAAGCTCCTGTTCAAAAATGATGCTTCGAAATAAACTTCTGTCACCTCAGTGATACATATTGCAATGGTACCTAAAGTTTAAAGCTGAAATTGGTGCACTTTTAAAATTTTCATTATTGACCAATTCGATAGGTCCGGGGCTTAGGTAAGTTATCATATGTCACAAAACCGTTAAAACTCCTGTTAAAAAATTATGCTCCGAAATCAACTTCTGTCACCTCAGTGATACATTTTGGAATGGTACCTAAAGTTTAAAGCAGAAATAGGGGCACTTTTGAAATTTTCATTTTTGACCAATTCGATATGTCCGGGGCTTAGGTAAGTTATCATATGTCACAAAACCGTTAAAGCTCCTGTTAAAAAATTATGCTCCGAAATCAACTTCTGTCACCTCAGTGATACATTTTGGAATGGTACCTTAAGTTTAAAGCAGAAATAGGGGCACTTTTGAAATTTTCATTTTTGACCAATTCGATAGGTCTGAGGCTTAGGTAAGTTATCATATATCACAAAACCGTTAAAGCTCCTGTTCAAAAATTATGCTCCGAAATCAACTTCAGTCACCTCAGTGATACATTTTGGAATGGTACCTAAAGTTTAAAGCAGAAAAGGGGCACTTTTGAAATTTTTATTTTTGACCAATTCGATAGGTCTGAGGCTTAGGTAAGTTATCATATGTCACAAAAACGTTAAAGCTCCTGTTCAAAAATGATGCTCCGAAATCAACTTCTGTCACCTCAGTGCTACATATTGCAATGGTACCTAAAGTTTAAAGCAGAAATTGGGGCACTTTTAAAATTTTCATTTTTGACTAATTCGATAGGTCCTGGGCTTAGGTAAGTTATCATATGTCACAAAACCGTTAAAGCTCCTGTTAAAAAATTATGCTCCGAAATCAACTTCTGTCACATCAGTGATACATTTTGGAATGGTACCTAAAGTTTAAAGCAGAAATAGGGGCACTTTTGAAATTTTCATTTTTGACCTATTCGATAGGTCCGGGGCTTAGGTAAGTTATCATATGTCACAAAACCGTTAAAGCTCCTGTTCAAAAATTATGCTCCGAAATCAACTTCTGTCACCTCAGTGATACATATTGCAATGGAACCTAAAGTTTAAAGCTGAAATTGGTGCACTTTTAAAATTTTCATTTTTGACCAATGCGATAGGTCCGGGGCTTAGGTAAATTATCATATGTCACAAAACCGTTAAAGCTCCTGTTCAAAAATTATGCTCCGAAATCAACTTCTGTCACCTCAGTGCTACATATTGCAATGGTGCCTAAAGTTTAAAGCAGAAATTGGTGCACTTTTGAAATTTTCATTTTTGACCAATTCGATAGGTCCGGGGCTTAGGTAAGTTATCATATGTCTCAAAACCGTTAAAGCTCCTGTTCAAAAAGGATGCTCCGAAATAAACTTCTGTCACCTCAATGATACATTTTTTAATGGTACCTAAAGTTTAAAGCAGAAATAGGGGCACTTTTGACATTTTCATTTTTGACCAATTCGATAGGTCCGGGGCTTAGGTAAGTTATCATATGTCACAAAACCGTTAAAGCTCCTGTTCAAAAATGATGCTTCGAAATAAACTTCTGTCACCTCAGTGATACATATTACAATGGTACCTAAAGTTTAAAGCTGAAATTGGTGCACTTTTAAAATTTTCATTTTTGACCAATTCGATAGGTCCGGGGCTTAGGTAAGTTATCATATGTCACAAAACCGTTAAAGCTCCTGTTCAAAAATTATGCTCCGAAATCAACTTCTGTCACCTCAGTGATACATTTTGGAATGGTACCTAAAGTTAAAAGCAGAAATAGGGGCACTTTTGAAATTTTCATTTTTGACCAATTCGATAGGTCTGAGGCTTAGGTAAGTTATCATATGTCACAAAACCGTTAAAGCTCCTGTTCAAAAATTATGCTCCGAAATCAACTTCTGTCACCTCAGTGCTACATATTGCAATGGTACCTAAAGTTTAAAGCTGAAATTGGTGCACTTTTAAAATTTTCATTATTGACCAATTCGATAGGTCCGGGGCTTAGGTAAGTTATCATATGTCACAAAACCGTTAAAGCTCCTGTTAAAAAATTATGCTCCGAAATCAACTTCTGTCACCTCAGTGATACATTTTGGAATGGTACCTAAAGTTTAAAGCAGAAATAGGGGCACTTTTGAAATTTTCATTTTTGACCAATTCGATAGGTCCGGGGCTTAGGTAAGTTGTCATATGTCACAAAACCGTTAAAGCTCCTGTTCAAAAATTATGCTCCGAAATCAACTTCTGTCACCTCAGTGATACATTTTGGAATGGTACCTAAAGTTTAAAGCAGAAAAGGGGCACTTTTGAAATTTTCATTTTTGACCAATTCGATAGGTCTGAGGCTTAGGTAAGTTATCATATGTCACAAAAACGTTAAAGCTCCTGTTCAAAAATTATGCTCCGAAATCAACTTCAGTCACCTCAGTGATACATTTTGGAATGGTACCTAAAGTTTAAAGCAGAAAAGGGGCACTTTTGAAATTTTTATTTTTGACCAATTCGATAGGTCTGAGGCTTAGGTAAGTTATCATATGTCACAAAAACGTTAAAGCTCCTGTTCAAAAATGATGCTCCGAAATCAACTTCTGTCACCTCAGTGCTACATATTGCAATGGTACCTAAAGTTTAAAGCAGAAATTGGGGCACTTTTAAAATTTTCATTTTTGACCAATTCGATAGGTCCTGGGCTTAGGTAAGTTATCATATGTCACAAAACCGTTAAAGCTCCTGTTAAAAAATTATGCTCCGAAATCAACTTCTGTCACCTCAGTGATACATTTTGGAATGGTACCTAAAGTTTAAAGCAGAAATAGGGGCACTTTTGAAATTTTCATTTTTGACCAATTCGATAGGTCCGGGGCTTAGGTAAGTTATCATATGTCACAAAACCGTTAAAGCTCCTGTTCAAAAATTATGCTCCGAAATCAACTTCTGTCACCTCAGTGATACATATTGCAATGGAACCTAAAGTTTAAAGCTGAAATTGGTGCACTTTTAAAATTTTCATTTTTGACCAATGCGATAGAGCCGGGGCTTAGGTAAATTATCATATGTCACAAAACCGTTAAAGCTCCTGTTCAAAAATTATGCTCCGAAATCAACTTCTGTCACCTCAGTGCTACATATTGCAATGGTGCCTAAAGTTTAAAGCAGAAATAGGGGCACTTTTGACATTTTCATTTTTGACCAATTCGATAGGTCCGGGGCTTAGGTAAGTTATCATATGTCACAAAACCGTTAAAGCTCCTGTTCAAAAATGATGCTTCGAAATAAACTTCTGTCACCTCAGTGATACATATTACAATGGTACCTAAAGTTTAAAGCTGAAATTGGTGCACTTTTAAAATTTTCATTTTTGACCAATTCGATAGGTCCGGGGCTTAGGTAAGTTATCATATGTCACAAAACCGTTAAAGCTCCTGTTCAAAAATTATGCTCCGAAATCAACTTCTGTCACCTCAGTGATACATTTTGGAATGGTACCTAAAGTTTAAAGCAGAAATAGGGGCACTTTTGAAATTTTCATTTTTGACCAATTCGATAGGTCTGAGGCTTAGGTAAGTTATCATATGTCACAAAACCGTTAAAGCTCCTGTTCAAAAATTATGCTCCGAAATCAACTTCTGTCACCTCAGTGCTACATATTGCAATGGTACCTAAAGTTTAAAGCTGAAATTGGTGCACTTTTAAAATTTTCATTATTGACCAATTCGATAGGTCCAGGGCTTAGGTAAGTTATCATATGTCACAAAACCGTTAAAGCTCCTGTTAAAAAATTATGCTCCGAAATAAACTTCTGTCACCTCAGTGATACATTTTGGAATGGTACCTAAAGTTTAAAGCAGAAATAGGGGCACTTTTGAAATTTTCATTTTTGACCAATTCGATATGTCCGGGGCTTAGGTAAGTTGTCATATGTCACAAAACCGTTAAAGCTCCTGTTCAAAAATTATGCTCCGAAATCAACTTCTGTCACCTCAGTGATACATTTTGGAATGGTACCTAAAGTTTAAAGCAGAAAAGGGGCACTTTTGAAATTTTCATTTTTGACCAATTCGATAGGTCTGAGGCTTAGGTAAGTTATCATATGTCACAAAAACGTTAAAGCTCCTGTTCAAAAATGATGCTCCGAAATCAACTTCTGTCACCTCAGTGCTACATATTGCAATGGTACCTAAAGTTTAAAGCAGAAATAGGGGCACTTTTGAAATTTTCATTTTTGACCAATTCGATAGGTCTGAGGCTTAGGTAAGTTATCATATGTCACAAAACTGTTAAAGCTCCTGTTCAAAAATTATGCTCCGAAATCAACTTCTGTCACCTCAGTGATACATATTGCAATGGAACCTAAAGTTTAAAGCTGAAATTGGTGCACTTTTAAAATTTTCATTATTGACCAATTCGATAGGTCCGGGGCTTAGGTAAGTTATCATATGTCACAAAACCGTTAAAGCTCCCGTTAAAAAATTATGCTCCGAAATCAACTTCTGTCACCTCAGTGATACATTTTGGAATGGTACCTAAAGTTTAAAGCAGAAATAGGGGCACTTTTGAAATTTTCATTTTTGACCAATTCGATATGTCCGGTGCTTAGGTAAGTTATCATATGTCACAAAACCGTTAAAGCTCCTGTTCAAAAATTATGCTCCGAAATCAACTTCTGTCACCTCAGTGATACATTTTGGAATGGTGCCTAAAGTTTAAAGCAGAAATAGGGGCACTTTTGAAATTTTCATTTTTGACCAATTCGATAGGTCTGAGGCTTAGGTAAGTTATCATATGTCACAAAACCGTTAAAGCTCCTGTTCAAAAATTATGCTCCGAAATCAACTTCTGTCACCTCAGTGATACATTTTGGAATGGTACCTAAAGTTTAAAGCAGAAAAGGGGCACTTTTGAAATTTTTATTTTTGACCAATTCGATAGGTCTGAGGCTTAGGTAAGTTATCATATGTCACAAAAACGTTAAAGCTCCTGTTCAAAAATGATGCTCCGAAATCAACTTCTGTCACCTCAGTGCTACATATTGCAATGGTACCTAAAGTTTAAAGCAGAAATTGGGGCACTTTTAAAATTTTCATTTTTGACCAATTCGATAGGTCCTGGGCTTAGGTAAGTTATCATATGTCACAAAACCGTTAAAGCTCCTGTTCAAAAATTATGCTCCGAAATCAACTTCTGTCACCTCAGTGATACATTTTGGAATGGTACCTAAAGTTTAAAGCAGAAATAGGGGCACTTTTGAAATTTTCATTTTTGACCAATTCGATAGGTCCGGGGCTTAGGTAAGTTATCATATGTCACAAAACCGTTAAAGCTCCTGTTCAAAAATTATGCTCCGAAATCAACTTCTGTCACCTCAGTGATACATATTGCAATGGAACCTAAAGTTTAAAGCTGAAATTGGTGCACTTTTAAAATTTTCATTTTTGACCAATGCGATAGGTCCGGGGCTTAGGTAAATTATCATATGTCACAAAACCGTTAAAGCTCCTGTTCAAAAATTATGCTCCGAAATCAACTTCTGTCACCTCAGTGCTACATATTGCAATGGTGCCTAAAGTTTAAAGCAGAAATTGGTGCACTTTTGAAATTTTCATTTTTGACCAATTCGATAGGTCCGGGGCTTAGGTAAGTTATCATATGTCTCAAAACCGTTAAAGCTCCTGTTCAAAAAGGATGCTCCGAAATAAACTTCTGTCACCTCAGTGATACATTTTTTTATGGTACCTAAAGTTTAAAGCAGAAATAGGGGCACTTTTGAAATTTTCATTTTTGACCAATTCGATAGGTCTGAGGCTTAGGTGAGTTATCATATGTCACAAAACCGTTAAAGCTCCTGTTCAAAAATGATGCTTCGAAATAAACTTCTGTCACCTCAGTGATACATATTACAATGGTACCTAAAGTTTAAAGCTGAAATTGGTGCACTTTTAAAATTTTCATTTTTGACCAATTCGATAGGTCCGGGGCTTAGGTAAGTTATCATATGTCACAAAACCGTTAAAGCTCCTGTTCAAAAATTATGCTCCGAAATCAACTTCTGTCACCTCAGTGATACATTTTGGAATGGTACCTAAAGTTTAAAGCAGAAATAGGGGCACTTTTGAAATTTTCATTTTTGACCAATTCGATAGGTCTGAGGCTTAGGTAAGTTATCATATGTCACAAAACCGTTAAAGCTCCTGTTCAAAAATTATGCTCCGAAATCAACTTCTGTCACCTCAGTGCTACATATTGCAATGGTACCTAAAGTTTAAAGCTGAAATTGGTGCACTTTTAAAATTTTCATTATTGACCAATTCGATAGGTCCGGGGCTTAGGTAAGTTATCATATGTCACAAAACCGTTAAAGCTCCTGTTAAAAAATTATGCTCCGAAATCAACTTCTGTCACCTCAGTGATACATTTTGGAATGGTACCTAAAGTTTAAAGCAGAAATAGGGGCACTTTTGAAATTTTCATTTTTGACCAATTCGATATGTCCGGGGCTTAGGTAAGTTGTCATATGTCACAAAACCGTTAAAGCTCCTGTTCAAAAATTATGCTCCGAAATCAACTTCTGTCACCTCAGTGATACATTTTGGAATGGTACCTAAAGTTTAAAGCAGAAAAGGGGCACTTTTGAAATTTTCATTTTTGACCAATTCGATAGGTCTGAGGCTTAGGTAAGTTATCATATGTCACAAAACCGTTAAAGCTCCTGTTCAAAAATTATGCTCCGAAATCAACTTCTGTCACCTCAGTGATACATATTGCAATGGAACCTAAAGTTTAAAGCTGAAATTGGTGCACTTTTAAAATTTTCATTTTTGACCAATGCGATAGGTCCGGGGCTTAGGTAAATTATCATATGTCACAAAACCGTTAAAGCTCCTGTTCAAAAATGATGCTCCGAAATCAACTTCTGTCACCTCAGTGATACATTTTGGAATGGTGCCTAAAGGTTAAAGCAGAAATTGGTGCACTTTTGAAATTTTCATTTTTACCAATTCGATAGGTCTGGGGCTTAGGTAAGTTATCATATGTCTCAAAACCGTTAAAGCTCCTGTTCAAAAAGGATGCTCCGAAATAAACTTCTGTCACCTCAGTGATACATTTTTTAATGGTACCTAAAGTTTAAAGCAGAAATAGGGGCACTTTTGACATTTTCATTTTTGACCAATTCGATAGGTCCGGGGCTTAGGTAAGTTATCATATGTCACAAAACCGTTAAAGCTCCTGTTCAAAAATGATGCTTCGAAATAAACTTCTGTCACCTCAGTGATACATATTACAATGGTACCTAAAGTTTAAAGCTGAAATTGGTGCACTTTTAAAATTTTCATTTTTGACCAATTCGATAGGTCCGGGGCTTAGGTAAGTTATCATATGTCACAAAACCGTTAAAGCTCCTGTTCAAAAATTATGCTCCGAAATCAACTTCTGTCACCTCAGTGCTACATATTGCAATGGTACCTAAAGTTTAAAGCAGAAATTGGGGCACTTTTAAAATTTTCATTTTTGACCAATTCGATAGGTGTGGGGCTTAGGTAAGTTATCATATGTCACAAAACCGTTAAAGCTCCTGTTCAAAAATTATGCTCCGAAATCAACTTCAGTCACCTCAGTGATACATTTTGGAATGGTACCTAAAGTTTAAAGCAGAAAAGGGGCACTTTTGAAATTTTCATTTTTGACCAATTCGATAGGTCTGAGGCTTAGGTAAGTTATCATATGTCACAAAACCGTTAAAGCTCCTGTTCAAAAATTATGCTCCGAAATCAACTTCTGTCACCTCAGTGATACATATTGCAATGGAACCTAAAGTTTAAAGCTGAAATTGGTGCACTTTTAAAATTTTCATTTTTGACCAATGCGATAGGTCCGGGGCTTAGGTAAATTATCATATGTCACAAAACCGTTAAAGCTCCTGTTAAAAAATGATGCTCCGAAATCAACTTCTGTCACCTCAGTGATACATTTTGGAATGGTGCCTAAAGTTTAAAGCAGAAATTGGTGCACTTTTGAAATTTTCATTTTTGACCAATTCGATAGGTCCGGGGCTTAGGTAAGTTATCATATGTCTCAAAACCGTTAAAGCTCCTGTTCAAAAAGGATGCTCCGAAATAAACTTCTGTCACCTCAGTGATACATTTTTTAATGGTACCTAAAGTTTAAAGCAGAAATAGGGGCACTTTTGACATTTTCATTTTTGACCAATTCGATAGGTCCGGGGCTTAGGTAAGTTATCATATGTCACAAAACCGTTAAAGCTCCTGTTCAAAAATGATGCTTCGAAATAAACTTCTGTCACCTCAGTGATACATATTACAATGGTACCTAAAGTTTAAAGCTGAAATTGGTGCACTTTTAAAATTTTCATTTTTGACCAATTCGATAGGTCCGGGGCTTAGGTAAGTTATCATATGTCACAAAACCGTTAAAGCTCCTGTTCAAAAATTATGCTCCGAAATCAACTTCTGTCACCTCAGTGATACATTTTGGAATGGTACCTAAAGTTTAAAGCAGAAATAGGGGCACTTTTGAAATTTTCATTTTTGACCAATTCGATAGGTCTGAGGCTTAGGTAAGTTATAATATGTCACAAAACCGTTAAAGCTCCTGTTCAAAAATTATGCTCCGAAATCAACTTCTGTCACCTCAGTGCTACATATTGCAATGGTACCTAAAGTTTAAAGCAGAAATTAGGGCACTTTTAAAATTTTCATTTTTGACCAATTCGATAGGTGTGGGGCTTAGGTAAGTTATCATATGTCACAAAACCGTTAAAGCTCCTGTTCAAAAATTATGCTCCGAAATCAACTTCTGTCACCTCAGTGCTACATATTGCAATGGTACCTAAAGTTTAAAGCAGAAATTAGGGCACTTTTAAAATTTTCATTTTTGACCAATTCGATAGGTGTGGGGCTTAGGTAAGTTATCATATATCACAAAACCGTTAAAGCTCCTGTTCAAAAATTATGCTCCTAAATCAACTTCTGTCACCTCAGTGATACATTTTGGAATGGTACCTAAAGTTTAAAGCAGAAATAGGGGCACTTTTGAAATTTTCATTTTTGACCAATTCGATAGGTCCGGGGCTTAGGTAAGTTATCATATGTCACAAAACCGTTAAAGCTCCTGTTAAAAAATTATGCTCCGAAATCAACTTCTGTCACCTCAGTGATACATTTTGGAATGGTACCTAAAGTTTAAAGCAGAAAAGGGGCACTTTTGAAATTTTCATTTTTGACCAATTCGATAGGTCTGAGGCTTATGTAAGTTATCATATGTCACAAAAACGTTAAAGCTCCTGTTCAAAAATTATGCTCCGAAATCAACTTCTGTCACCTCAGTGCTACATATTGCAATGGTACCTAAAGTTTAAAGCAGAAATTGGGGCACTTTTGAAATTTTCATTTTTGACCAATTCGATAAGGACGGGTCTTAGGTAAGTTATCATATGTCACAAAACCGTTAAAGCTCAAGTTCAAAAATGATGCTCCGAAATCAACTTCTATCACCTCAGTGATACATTTTGGAATGGTACCTAAAGTTTAAAGCAGAAATAGGGGCACTTTTGAAATTTTCATTTTTGACCAATTTGATAGGTCCGGGGCTTAAGTAAGTTATCATATGTCACAAAACCGTTAAAGCTCCTGTTCAAAAAGGATGCTCCGAAATAAACTTCTGTCACCTCAGTGATACATTTTGGAATAATACCTAAAGTTTAAAGCAGAAATAGGGGCACTTTTGAAATTTTCATTTTTGACCAATTCGATAGGTTCGGGGCTTAGGTAAGTTATTATATGTCACAAAACCGTTAAAGCTCCTGTTCAAAAATGATGCTCCGAAATAAACTTCTGTCACCTCAGTGATACATATTGCAATGGTACCTAAAGTTTAAAGCTGAAATTGGTGCACTTTTAAAATTTTCATTTTTGACCAATTCGATAGGTCCGGGGATTAGGTAAGTTATCATATGTCACAAAACCGTTAAAGCTCCTGTTCAAAAATTATGCTCCGAAATCAACTTCTGTCACCTCAGTGATATATTTTGGAATGGTACCTAAAGTTTAAAGCAGAAATAGGGGCACTTTTGAAATTTTCATTTTTGACCAATTCGATAGGTCTGAGGCTTAGGTAAGTTATCATATGTCATAGAAAAGTTAAAGC
Organism: Pseudophryne corroboree; assembly: GCF_028390025.1. Classification (NCBI taxonomy): domain Eukaryota; kingdom Metazoa; phylum Chordata; class Amphibia; order Anura; family Myobatrachidae; genus Pseudophryne; species Pseudophryne corroboree. The sequence continues at coordinate 1,160,294 of NW_026968356.1, forward strand.
TCCTGTTCAAAAATGATGCTCAGAAGCCAACTTCTGTCACCTCAGTGATACATTTTGGAATGGTACCTAAAGTTTAAAGCAGAAATAGGGGCACTTTTGAAATTTTCATTTTTGACCAATTCGATAAGTTTGGGGCTTAGGTAAGTTATCATATGTCACAAAACCGTTAAAGCTCCTGTTCACAAAGGATGCTCCGAAAAAAACTTCTGTCACCTCAGTGATACATTTTGGAATGGTACCTAAAGTTTAAAGCAGAAATAGGGGCACTTTTTAAATTTTCATTTTTGGCCAATTCGATAGGTCCGGGGCTTAGGTAAGTTATCCTATGTCACAAAACCGTTAAAGCTCCTGTTCAAAAAGGATGCTCCGAAATAAACTTCTGTCACCTCAGTGATACATTTTTTAATGGTACCTAAAGTTTAAAGCAGAAATAGGGGCACTTTTGACATTTTCATTTTTGACCAATTCGATAGGTCCGGGGCTTAGGTAAGTTATCATATGTCACAAAACCGTTAAAGCTCCTGTTCAAAAATGATGCTTCGAAATAAACTTCTGTCACCTCAGTGATACATATTGCAATGGTACCTAAAGTTTAAAGCTGAAATTGGTGCACTTTTAAAATTTTCTTTATTGACCAATTCGATAGGTCCGGGGCTTAGGTAAGTTATCATATGTCACAAAACCGTTAAAGCTCCTGTTAAAAAATTATGCTCCGAAATCAACTTCTGTCACCTCAGTGATACATTTTGGAATGGTACCTAAAGTTTAAAGCAGAAATAGGGGCACTTTTGAAATTTTCATTTTTGACCAATTCGATATGTCCGGGGCTTAGGTAAGTTATCATATGTCACAAAACCGTTAAAGCTCCTGTTCAAAAATTATGCTCCGAAATCAACTTCTGTCACCTCAGTGATACATTTTGGAATGGTACTTAAAGTTTAAAGCAGAAATAGGGGCACTTTTGAAATTTTCATTTTTGACCAATTCGATAGGTCTGAGGCTTAGGTAAGTTATCAAATGTCACAAAATCGATAAAACTCCTGTTCAAAAATGATGCTCCAAAATCAACTTCTGTCACCTCAGTGATACATTTTGGAATAGTACCTAAAGTTTAAAGCAGAAATTGGGGCACTTTTGAAATTTTCATTTTTGACCAATTTGATAGGTCCGGGGCTTAGGTAAGTTATCATATGTCACAATACCGTTAAAGCACCTGTTGAAAAATAATGCTCCAAAATCAACTTCTGTCACCTCTGTGATACATTTTGGAATAGTACCTAAAGTTTAAAGCAGAAATTGGGGAACATTTACATTTTTCATTTTTGACCAATTCGATAGGTCCGGGGCTTAGGTAAGTTATCATATGTCACAAAACCGTTAAAGCTCCTGTTCAAAAATTATGCTCCGAAATCAACTTCTGTCACCTCAGTGATACATTTTGGAATAGTACCTAAAGTTTAAAGCAGAAATTGGTGAACATTTAAAATTTTCATTTTTGACCAATTCGATAGGTCCGGGGCTTAGGTAAGTTATCATATGTCACAAAACCGTTAAAGCTCCTGTTCAAAAATTATGCTCCGAAATCAACTTCTGTCACCTCAGTGCTACATATTGCAATGGTACCTAAAGTTTAAAGCAGAAATTGGGGCACTTTTAAAATTTTCATTTTTGACCAATTCGATAGGTCCGGGGCTTAGGTAAGTTATCATATGTCACAAAACCGTTAAAGTTCCTGTTCAAAAATTATGCTCCGAAATCAACTTCTGTCACCTCGGTGACACATTTTGGAATGGTACCTAAAGTTTAAAGCAGAAATAGGGGCACTTTTGAAATTTTCATTTTTGACCAATTCGATAGGTCCGGGGCTTAGGTAAGTTATCATATGTCACAGAACCGTTAAAGCTCCTGTTCAAAAATGATGCTCAGAAACCAACTTCTGTCACCTCAGTGATACATTTTGGAATAGTACCTAAAGTTTAAAGCAGAAATTGGTGAACTTTTAAAATTTTCATTTTTGACCAGTTCGATAGGTACGGGGCTTAGGTAAGTTATCAAATGTCACAAAATCGATAAAACTCCTGTTAAAAAATGATGCTCCAAAATAAACTTCTGTCACCTCAGTGATACATTTTGGAATGGTACCTAAAGTTTAAAGCAGAAATAGGGGCACTTTTGAAATTTTCATTTTTGACCAATTCGATAGGTCCGGGGCTTAGGTAAGTTATCATATTTCACAAAACCGTTAAAGCTCCTGTTCAAAAATTATGCTCCGAAATCATCTTCTGTCACCTCAGTGATACATTTTGGAATGGTATCTAAAGTTTAAAGCAGAAATAGGGGCACTTTTGAAATTTTCATTTTTGACCAATTTGATAGGTCCGGGGCTTAGGTAAGTTATCATATGTCACAAAACCGTTAAAGCTCCTGTTCAAAAATTATGCTCCGATATCAACTTCTGTCACCTCAGTGCTACATATTGCAATGGTACCTAAAGTTTAAAGCAGAAATTGGGGCACTTTTAAAATTTTCATTTTTGACCAATTCGATAGGTCCGGGGCTTAGGTAAGTTATCATATGTCACAGAACCGTTAAAGCTCCTGTTCAAAAATGAAGCTCAGAAGCCAACTTCTGTCACCTCTGTTATACATTTTGGAATGGTACCTAAAGTTTAAAGCAGAAATAGGGGCACTTTTGAAATTTTCATTTTTGACCAGTTCGATATGTCCGGGGCTTAGGTAAGTTATCATATGTCACAGAACCGTTAAAGCTCCTGTTCAAAAATGATGCTCAGAAGCCAACTTCTGTCACCTCAGTGATACATTTTGGAATGGTACCTAAAGTTTAAAGCAGAAATAGGGGCACTTTTGAAATTTTCATTTTTGACCAGTTCGATAGGTCCGGGGCTTAGGTAAGTTATCAAATGTCACAAAATCGATAAAACTCCTGTTCAAAAATGATGCTCCAAAATCAACTTCTGTCACCTCAGTGATACATTTTGGAATAGTACCTAAAGTTTAAAGCAGAAATTGGGGCACTTTTGAAATTTTCATTTTTGACCAATTCGATAGGTCCGGTGCTTAGGTAAGTTATCATATGTCACAAAATTGATAAAACTCCTGTTCAAAAATGATGCTCCAAAATCAACTTCTGTCACCTCAGTGATACATTTTGGAATGGTACCTAAAGTTTAAAGCAGAAATAGGGGCACTTTTGAAATTTTCATTTTTGACCAGTTCGATAGGTCCGGGGCTTAGGTAAGTTATCATATGTCACAGAACCGTTAAAGCTCCTGTTCAAAAATGATGCTCAGAAGCCAACTTCTGTCACCTCAGTGATACATTTTGGAATGGTACCTAAAGTTTAAAGCAGAAATAGGGGCACTTTTGAAATTTTCATTTTTGACCAGTTCGATAGGTCCGGGGCTTAGGTAAGTTATCATATGTCACAAAACCGTTAAAGCTCCTGTTCAAAAATTATGCTCCGAAATCAACTTCTGTCACCTCAGTGATACATTTTGGAATAGTACCTAAAGTTTAAAGCAGAAATTAGTGAACTTTTAAAATTTTCATTTTTGACCAGTTCGATAGGTCCGGGGCTTAGGTAAGTTATCAAATGTCACAAAATCGATAAAACTCCTGTTCAAAAATGATGCTCCAAAATCAACTTCTGTCACCTCAGTGATACATTTTGGAATAGTACCTAAAGTTTAAAGCAGAAATTGGGGCACTTTTGAAATTTTCATTTTTGACCAATTCGATAGGTCCGGGGCTTAGGTAAGTTATCATATGTCACAATACCGTTAAAGCACCTGTTGAAAAATAATGCTCCAAAATCAACTTCTGTCACCTCAGTGATACATTTTGGAATAGTACCTAAAGTTTAAAGCAGAAATTGGGGAACTTTTACATTTTTCATTTTTGACCAATTCGATAGGTCCGGGGCTTAGGTAAGCTATCATATTTCACAAAACAGTTAAAGCTCCTGTTAAAAAATTATGCTCCGAAATCAACTTCTGTCACCTCAGTGATACATTTTGGAATGGTACCTAAAGTTTAAAGCAGAAATAGGGGCACTTTTGAAATTTTCATTTTTGACCAATTCGATATGTCCGGGGCTTAGGTAAGTTATCATATGTCACAAAACCGTTAAAGCTCCTGTTCAAAAATTATGCTCCGAAATCAACTTCTGTCACCTCAGTGATACATTTTGGAATGGTACCTAAAGTTTAAAGCAGAAATTGGTGAACTTTTAAAATTTTCATTTTTGACCAGTTCGATAGGTCCGGGGCTTAGGTAACTTATCATATGTCACAATACCGTTAAAGCACCTGTTGAAAAATAATGCTCCAAAATCAACTTCTGTCACCTCAGTGATACATTTTGGAATGGTACCTAAAGTTTAAAGCAGAAATAGGGGCACTTTTGAAATTTTCATTTTTGACCAATTCGATAGGTCCGGGGCTTAGGTAAGTTATCATATGTCACAAAACCGTTAAAGCTCCTGTTCAAAAATTATGCTCCGAAATCAACTTCTGTCACCTCAGTGCTACATATTGCAATGGTACCTAAAGTTTAAAGCAGAAATAGGGGCACTTTTGAAATTTTCATTTTTGACCAATTCGATAGGTCCGGGGCTAAGGTAAGCTATCATATTTCACAAAACCGTTAAAGCTCCTGTTCAAAAATAATGCTCCGAAATCAACTTCTGTCACCTCAGTGATACATTTTGGAATGGTACCTAAAGTTTAAAGCAGAAATAGGGGCACTTTTGAAATTTTCATTTTTGACCAATTCGATAGGTCCGGGGCTTAGGTAAGTTTTCATATGTCACAAAACCGTTAAAGCTCCTGTTCAAAAATTATGCTCCGAAATCAACTTCTGTCACCTCAGTGCTACATATTGCAATGGTACCTAAAGTTTAAAGCAGAAAGAGGGGCACTTTTGAAATTTTCATTTTTGACCAATTCGATAGGTCCGGGGCTAAGGTAAGCTATCATATTTCACAAAACCGTTAAAGCTCCTGTTCAAAAATTATGCTCCGAAATCAACTTCTGTCACCTCAGTGATACATTTTGGAATGGTACCTAAAGTTTAAAGCAGAAATAGGGGCACTTTTGAAATTTTCATTTTTGACCAATTCGATAGGTCCGGGGCTTAGGTAAGTTATCATATGTCACAAAACCGTTAAAGCTCCTGTTCAAAAATGATGCTCCGAAATCAACTTCTGTCACCTCAGTGCTACATATTGCAATGGTACCTAAAGTTTAAAGCAGAAATTGGGGCACTTTTAAAATTTTCATTTTTGACCAATTCGATAGGTCCGGGGCTTAGGTAAGTTATCATATGTCACAAAACCGTTAAAGCTCTTGTTCAAAAATTATGCTCCGAAATCAACTTCTGTCACCTCAGTGATACATTTTGGAATAGTACCTAAAGTTTAAAGCAGAAATTGGTGAACTTTTAAAATTTTCATTTTTGACCAGTTCGATAGGTACGGGGCTTAGGTAAGTTATCAAATGTCACAAAATCGATAAAACTCCTGTTCAAAAATGATGCTCCAAAATAAACTTCTGTCACCTCAGTGATACATTTTGGAATAGTACCTAAAGTTTAAAGCAGAAATAGGGGAACTTTTGAAATTTTCATTTTTGACCAATTCGATAGGTCCGGGGCTTAGGTAAGTTATCATATTTCACAAAACCGTTAAAGCTCCTGTTCAAAAATTATGCTCCGAAATCATCTTCTGTCACCTCAGTGATACATTTTGGAATGGTACCTAAAGTTTAAAGCAGAAATAGGGGCACTTTTGAAATTTTAATTTTTGACCAATTCGATAGGTCCGGGGCTTAGGTAAGTTATCATATGTCACAAAACCGTTAAAGCTCATGTTCAAAAATTATGCTCCGATATCAAGTTCTGTCACCTCAGTGCTACATATTGCAATGGTACCTAAAGTTTAAAGCAGAAATTGGGGCACTTTTAAAATTTTCATTTTTGACCAATTCGATAGGTCCGGGGCTTAGGTAAGTTATCATATGTCACAAAACCGTTAAAGCTCCTGTTCAAAAATTATGCTCCGAAATCAACTTCTGTCACCTCAGTGATACATTTTGGAATAGTACCTAAAGTTTAAAGCAGAAATAGGGGAACTTTTGAAATTTTCATTTTTGACCAATTCGATAGGTCCGGGGCTTAGGTAAGTTATCATATTTCACAAAACCATTAAAGCTCCTGTTCAAAAATTATGCTCCGAAATCAACTTCTGTCACCTCAGTGCTACATATTGCAATGGTACCTAAAGTTTAAAGCAGAAATAGGGGCACTTTTGAAATTTTCATTTTTGACCAATTCGATAGGTCCGGGGCTTAGGTAAGTTATCATATTTCACAAAACCGTTAAAGCTCCTGTTCAAAAATTATGCTCCGAAATCATCTTCTGTCACCTCAGTGATACATTTTGGAATGGTACCTAAAGTTTAAAGCAGAAATAGGGGCACTTTTAAAGTTTTCATTTTTGACCAATTCGATAGGTCCGGGGCTTATGTAAGTTATCATATTTCACAAAACCGTTAAAGCTCCTGTTCAAAAATTATGCTCCGAAATCATCTTCTGTCACCTCAGTGATACATTTTGGAATGGTACCTAAAGTTTAAAGCAGAAATAGGGGCACTTTTGAAATTTTCATTTTTTGATCAATTCGATAGGTCCGGGGCTTAGGTAAGTTATCATATGTCACAAAACCGTTAAAGCTCATGTTCAAAAATTATGCTCCAATATCAAGTTCTGTCACCTCAGTGCTACATATTGCAATGGTACCTAAAGTTTAAAGCAGAAATTGGGGCACTTTTAAAGTTTTCATTTTTGACCAATTCGATAGGTCCGGGGCTTATGTAAGTTATCATATTTCACAAAACCGTTAAAGCTCCTGTTCAAAAATTATGCTCCGAAATCATCTTCTGTCACCTCAGTGATACATTTTGGAATGGTACCTAAAGTTTAAAGCAGAAATAGGGGCACTTTTGAAATTTTCATTTTTGATCAATTCGATAGGTCCGGGGCTTAGGTAAGTTATCATATGTCACAAAACCGTTAAAGCTCATGTTCAAAAATTATGCTCCAATATCAAGTTCTGTCACCTCAGTGCTACATATTGCAATGGTACCTAAAGTTTAAAGCAGAAATTGGGGCACTTTTAAAATTTTCATTTTTGACCAATTCGATAGGTCCGGGGCTTAGATAAGTTATCATATGTCACAAAACCGTTAAAGCTCCTGTTCAAAAATTATGCTCCGAAATCAACTTCTGTCACCTCAGTGATACATTTTGGAATAGTACCTAAAGTTTAAAGCAGAAATAGGGGCACTTTTGAAATTTTCATTTTTGACCAGTTCGATAGGTCCGGGGCTTAGGTAAGTTATCAAATGTCACAAAATCGATAAAACTCCAGTTCAAAAATGATGCTCCAAAATCAACTTCTGTCACCTCAGTGATACATTTTGGAATAGTACCTAAAGTTTAAAGCAGAAATTGGGGCACTTTTGAAATGTTCATTTTTGACCAATTCGATAGGTCCGGGGCTTAGGTAAGTTATCATATGTCACAAAATCGATAAAACTCCTGTTCAAAAATGATGCTCCAAAATCAACTTCTGTCACCTCAGTGATACATTTTGGAATAGTACCTAAAGTTTAAAGCAGAAATTGGGGCACTTTTGAAATTTTCATTTTTGACCAATTCGATAGGTCCGGGGCTTAGGTAAGTTATCATATGTCACAATACCGTTAAAGCACCTGTTGAAAAATAATGCTCCAAAATCAACTTCTGTCACCTCAGTGATACATTTTGGAATAGTACCTAAAGTTTAAAGCAGAAATTGGGGAACTTTTACATTTTTCATTTTTGACCAATTCGATAGGTCCGGGGCTTAGGTAAGCTATCATATTTCACAAAACAGTTAAAGCTCCTGTTAAAAAATTATGCTCCGAAATCAACTTCTGTCACCTCAGTGATACATTTTGGAATGGTACCTAAAGTTTAAAGCAGAAATAGGGGCACTTTTGAAATTTTCATTTTTGACCAATTCGATATGTCCGGGGCTTAGGTAAGTTATCATATGTCACAAAACCGTTAAAGCTCCTGTTCAAAAATTATGCTCCGAAATCAACTTCTGTCACCTCAGTGATACATTTTGGAATGGTACCTAAAGTTTAAAGCAGAAATTGGTGAACTTTTAAAATTTTCATTTTTGACCAGTTCGATAGGTCCGGGGCTTAGGTAACTTATCATATGTCACAATACCGTTAAAGCACCTGTTGAAAAATAATGCTCCAAAATCAACTTCTGTCACCTCAGTGATACATTTTGGAATGGTACCTAAAGTTTAAAGCAGAAATAGGGGCACTTTTGAAATTTTCATTTTTGACCAATTCGATAGGTCCGGGGCTTAGGTAAGTTATCATATGTCACAAAACCGTTAAAGCTCCTGTTCAAAAATTATGCTCCGAAATCAACTTCTGTCACCTCAGTGCTACATATTGCAATGGTACCTAAAGTTTAAAGCAGAAATAGGGGCACTTTTGAAATTTTCATTTTTGACCAATTCGATAGGTCCGGGGCTAAGGTAAGCTATCATATTTCACAAAACCGTTAAAGCTCCTGTTCAAAAATAATGCTCCGAAATCAACTTCTGTCACCTCAGTGATACATTTTGGAATGGTACCTAAAGTTTAAAGCAGAAATAGGGGCACTTTTGAAATTTTCATTTTTGACCAATTCGATAGGTCCGGGGCTTAGGTAAGTTATCATATTTCACAAAACCGTTAAAGCTCCTGTTCAAAAATTATGCTCCGAAATCATCTTCTGTCACCTCAGTGATACATTTTGGAATGGTACCTAAAGTTTAAAGCAGAAATAGGGGCACTTTTGAAATTTTAATTTTTGACCAATTCGATAGGTCCGGGGCTTAGGTAAGTTATCATATGTCACAAAACCGTTAAAGCTCATGTTCAAAAATTATGCTCCGATATCAAGTTCTGTCACCTCAGTGCTACATATTGCAATGGTACCTAAAGTTTAAAGCAGAAATTGGTGCACTTTTGAAATTTTCATTTTTGACCAATTCGATAGGTCCGGGGCTTAGGTAAGTTATCATATGTCTCAAAACCGTTAAAGCTCCTGTTCAAAAAGGATGCTCCGAAATAAACTTCTGTCACCTCAGTGATACATTTTTTAATGGTACCTAAAGTTTAAAGCAGAAATAGGGGCACTTTTGACATTTTCATTTTTGACCAATTCGATAGGTCCGGGGCTTAGGTAAGTTATCATATGTCACAAAACCGTTAAAGCTCCTGTTCAAAAATGATGCTTCGAAATAAACTTCTGTCACCTCAGTGATACATATTACAATGGTACCTAAAGTTTAAAGCTGAAATTGGTGCACTTTTAAAATTTTCATTTTTGACCAATTCGATAGGTCCGGGGCTTAGGTAAGTTATCATATGTCACAAAACCGTTAAAGCTCCTGTTCAAAAATTATGCTCCGAAATCAACTTCTGTCACCTCAGTGATACATTTTGGAATGGTACCTAAAGTTTAAAGCAGAAATAGGGGCACTTTTGAAATTTTCATTTTTGACCAATTCGATAGGTCTGAGGCTTAGGTAAGTTATAATATGTCACAAAACCGTTAAAGCTCCTGTTCAAAAATTATGCTCCGAAATCAACTTCTGTCACCTCAGTGCTACATATTGCAATGGTACCTAAAGTTTAAAGCAGAAATTAGGGCACTTTTAAAATTTTCATTTTTGACCAATTCGATAGGTGTGGGGCTTAGGTAAGTTATCATATGTCACAAAACCGTTAAAGCTCCTGTTCAAAAATTATGCTCCGAAATCAACTTCTGTCACCTCAGTGCTACATATTGCAATGGTACCTAAAGTTTAAAGCAGAAATTAGGGCACTTTTAAAATTTTCATTTTTGACCAATTCGATAGGTGTGGGGCTTAGGTAAGTTATCATATATCACAAAACCGTTAAAGCTCCTGTTCAAAAATTATGCTCCTAAATCAACTTCTGTCACCTCAGTGATACATTTTGGAATGGTACCTAAAGTTTAAAGCAGAAATAGGGGCACTTTTGAAATTTTCATTTTTGACCAATTCGATAGGTCCGGGGCTTAGGTAAGTTATCATATGTCACAAAACCGTTAAAGCTCCTGTTAAAAAATTATGCTCCGAAATCAACTTCTGTCACCTCAGTGATACATTTTGGAATGGTACCTAAAGTTTAAAGCAGAAAAGGGGCACTTTTGAAATTTTCATTTTTGACCAATTCGATAGGTCTGAGGCTTATGTAAGTTATCATATGTCACAAAAACGTTAAAGCTCCTGTTCAAAAATTATGCTCCGAAATCAACTTCTGTCACCTCAGTGCTACATATTGCAATGGTACCTAAAGTTTAAAGCAGAAATTGGGGCACTTTTGAAATTTTCATTTTTGACCAATTCGATAAGGACGGGTCTTAGGTAAGTTATCATATGTCACAAAACCGTTAAAGCTCAAGTTCAAAAATGATGCTCCGAAATCAACTTCTATCACCTCAGTGATACATTTTGGAATGGTACCTAAAGTTTAAAGCAGAAATAGGGGCACTTTTGAAATTATCATTTTTGACCAATTTGATAGGTCCGGGGCTTAAGTAAGTTATCATATGTCACAAAACCGTTAAAGCTCCTGTTCAAAAAGGATGCTCCGAAATAAACTTCTGTCACCTCAGTGATACATTTTGGAATAATACCTAAAGTTTAAAGCAGAAATAGGGGCACTTTTGAAATTTTCATTTTTGACCAATTCGATAGGTTCGGGGCTTAGGTAAGTTATTATATGTCACAAAACCGTTAAAGCTCCTGTTCAAAAATGATGCTCCGAAATAAACTTCTGTCACCTCAGTGATACATATTGCAATGGTACCTAAAGTTTAAAGCTGAAATTGGTGCACTTTTAAAATTTTCATTTTTGACCAATTCGATAGGTCCGGGGATTAGGTAAGTTATCATATGTCACAAAACCGTTAAAGCTCCTGTTCAAAAATTATGCTCCGAAATCAACTTCTGTCACCTCAGTGATATATTTTGGAATGGTACCTAAAGTTTAAAGCAGAAATAGGGGCACTTTTGAAATTTTCATTTTTGACCAATTCGATAGGTCTGAGGCTTAGGTAAGTTATCATATGTCATAGAAAAGTTAAAGCTCCTGTTCAAAAATGATGCTCAGAAGCCAACTTCTGTCACCTCAGTGATACATTTTGGAATGGTACCTAAAGTTTAAAGCAGAAATAGGGGCACTTTTGAAATTTTCATTTTTGACCAATTCGATAAGTTTGGGGCTTAGGTAAGTTATCATATGTCACAAAACCGTTAAAGCTCCTGTTCACAAAGGATGCTCCGAAAAAAACTTCTGTCACCTCAGTGATACATTTTGGAATGGTACCTAAAGTTTAAAGCAGAAATAGGGGCACTTTTTAAATTTTCATTTTTGGCCAATTCGATAGGTCCGGGGCTTAGGTAAGTTATCCTATGTCACAAAACCGTTAAAGCTCCTGTTCAAAAAGGATGCTCCGAAATAAACTTCTGTCACCTCAGTGATACATTTTTTAATGGTACCTAAAGTTTAAAGCAGAAATAGGGGCACTTTTGACATTTTCATTTTTGACCAATTCGATAGGTCCGGGGCTTAGGTAAGTTATCATATGTCACAAAACCGTTAAAGCTCCTGTTCAAAAATGATGCTTCGAAATAAACTTCTGTCACCTCAGTGATACATATTGCAATGGTACCTAAAGTTTAAAGCTGAAATTGGTGCACTTTTAAAATTTTCTTTATTGACCAATTCGATAGGTCCGGGGCTTAGGTAAGTTATCATATGTCACAAAACCGTTAAAGCTCCTGTTAAAAAATTATGCTCCGAAATCAACTTCTGTCACCTCAGTGATACATTTTGGAATGGTACCTAAAGTTTAAAGCAGAAATAGGGGCACTTTTGAAATTTTCATTTTTGACCAATTCGATATGTCCGGGGCTTAGGTAAGTTATCATATGTCACAAAACCGTTAAAGCTCCTGTTCAAAAATTATGCTCCGAAATCAACTTCTGTCACCTCAGTGATACATTTTGGAATGGTACCTAAAGTTTAAAGCAGAAATAGGGGCACTTTTGAAATTTTCATTTTTGACCAATTCGATAGGTCTGAGGCTTAGGTAAGTTATCAAATGTCACAAAATCGATAAAACTCCTGTTCAAAAATGATGCTCCAAAATCAACTTCTGTCACCTCAGTGATACATTTTGGAATAGTACCTAAAGTTTAAAGCAGAAATTGGGGCACTTTTGAAATTTTCATTTTTGACCAATTCGATAGGTCCGGGGCTTAGGTAAGTTATCATATGTCACAATACCGTTAAAGCACCTGTTGAAAAATAATGCTCCAAAATCAACTTCTGTCACCTCTGTGATACATTTTGGAATAGTACCTAAAGTTTAAAGCAGAAATTGGGGAACATTTACATTTTTCATTTTTGACCAATTCGATAGGTCCGGGGCTTAGGTAAGTTATCATATGTCACAAAACCGTTAAAGCTCCTGTTCAAAAATTATGCTCCGAAATCAACTTCTGTCACCTCAGTGATACATTTTGGAATAGTACCTAAAGTTTAAAGCAGAAATTGGTGAACATTTAAAATTTTCATTTTTGACCAATTCGATAGGTCCGGGGCTTAGGTAAGTTATCATATGTCACAAAACCGTTAAAGCTCCTGTTCAAAAATTATGCTCCGAAATCAACTTCTGTCACCTCAGTGCTACATATTGCAATGGTACCTAAAGTTTAAAGCAGAAATTGGGGCACTTTTAAAATTTTCATTTTTGACCAATTCGATAGGTCCGGGGCTTAGGTAAGTTATCATATGTCACAAAACCGTTAAAGTTCCTGTTCAAAAATTATGCTCCGAAATCAACTTCTGTCACCTCGGTGACACATTTTGGAATGGTACCTAAAGTTTAAAGCAGAAATAGGGGCACTTTTGAAATTTTCATTTTTGACCAATTCGATAGGTTCGGGGCTTAGGTAAGTTATCATATGTCACAGAACCGTTAAAGCTCCTGTTCAAAAATGATGCTCAGAAACCAACTTCTGTCACCTCAGTGATACATTTTGGAATAGTACCTAAAGTTTAAAGCAGAAATTGGTGAACTTTTAAAATTTTCATTTTTGACCAGTTCGATAGGTACGGGGCTTAGGTAAGTTATCAAATGTCACAAAATCGATAAAACTCCTGTTAAAAAATGATGCTCCAAAATAAACTTCTGTCACCTCAGTGATACATTTTGGAATGGTACCTAAAGTTTAAAGCAGAAATAGGGGCACTTTTGAAATTTTCATTTTTGACCAATTCGATAGGTCCGGGGCTTAGGTAAGTTATCATATTTCACAAAACCGTTAAAGCTCCTGTTCAAAAATTATGCTCCGAAATCATCTTCTGTCACCTCAGTGATACATTTTGGAATGGTACCTAAAGTTTAAAGCAGAAATAGGGGCACTTTTGAAATTTTCATTTTTGACCAATTTGATAGGTCCGGGGCTTAGGTAAGTTATCATATGTCACAAAACCGTTAAAGCTCCTGTTCAAAAATTATGCTCCGATATCAACTTCTGTCACCTCAGTGCTACATATTGCAATGGTACCTAAAGTTTAAAGCAGAAATTGGGGCACTTTTAAAATTTTCATTTTTGACCAATTCGATAGGTCCGGGGCTTAGGTAAGTTATCATATGTCACAGAACCGTTAAAGCTCCTGTTCAAAAATGAAGCTCAGAAGCCAACTTCTGTCACCTCTGTTATACATTTTGGAATGGTACCTAAAGTTTAAAGCAGAAATAGGGGCACTTTTGAAATTTTCATTTTTGACCAGTTCGATATGTCCGGGTCTTAGGTAAGTTATCATATGTCACAGAACCGTTAAAGCTCCTGTTCAAAAATGATGCTCAGAAGCCAACTTCTGTCACCTCAGTGATACATTTTGGAATGGTACCTAAAGTTTAAAGCAGAAATAGGGGCACTTTTGAAATTTTCATTTTTGACCAGTTCGATAGGTCCGGGGCTTAGGTAAGTTATCAAATGTCACAAAATCGATAAAACTCCTGTTCAAAAATGATGCTCCAAAATCAACTTCTGTCACCTCAGTGATACATTTTGGAATAGTACCTAAAGTTTAAAGCAGAAATTGGGGCACTTTTGAAATTTTCATTTTTGACCAATTCGATAGGTCCGGTGCTTAGGTAAGTTATCATATGTCACAAAATTGATAAAACTCCTGTTCAAAAATGATGCTCCAAAATCAACTTCTGTCACCTCAGTGATACATTTTGGAATGGTACCTAAAGTTTAAAGCAGAAATAGGGGCACTTTTGAAATTTTCATTTTTGACCAGTTCGATAGGTCCGGGGCTTAGGTAAGTTATCATATGTCACAGAACCGTTAAAGCTCCTGTTCAAAAATGATGCTCAGAAGCCAACTTCTGTCACCTCAGTGATACATTTTGGAATGGTACCTAAAGTTTAAAGCAGAAATAGGGGCACTTTTGAAATTTTCATTTTTGACCAGTTCAATAGGTCCGGGGCTTAGGTAAGTTATCATATGTCACAAAACCGTTAAAGCTCCTGTTCAAAAATTATGCTCCGAAATCAACTTCTGTCACCTCAGTGATACATTTTGGAATAGTACCTAAAGTTTAAAGCAGAAATTAGTGAACTTTTAAAATTTTCATTTTTGACCAGTTCGATAGGTCCGGGGCTTAGGTAAGTTATCAAATGTCACAAAATCGATAAAACTCCTGTTCAAAAATGATGCTCCAAAATCAACTTCTGTCACCTCAGTGATACATTTTGGAATAGTACCTAAAGTTTAAAGCAGAAATTGGGGCACTTTTGAAATTTTCATTTTTGACCAATTCGATAGGTCCGGGGCTTAGGTAAGTTATCATATGTCACAATACCGTTAAAGCACCTGTTGAAAAATAATGCTCCAAAATCAACTTCTGTCACCTCAGTGATACATTTTGGAATAGTACCTAAAGTTTAAAGCAGAAATTGGGGAACTTTTACATTTTTCATTTTTGACCAATTCGATAGGTCCGGGGCTTAGGTAAGCTATCATATTTCACAAAACAGTTAAAGCTCCTGTTAAAAAATTATGCTCCGAAATCAACTTCTGTCACCTCAGTGATACATTTTGGAATGGTACCTAAAGTTTAAAGCAGAAATAGGGGCACTTTTGAAATTTTCATTTTTGACCAATTCGATATGTCCGGGGCTTAGGTAAGTTATCATATGTCACAAAACCGTTAAAGCTCCTGTTCAAAAATTATGCTCCGAAATCAACTTCTGTCACCTCAGTGATACATTTTGGAATGGTACCTAAAGTTTAAAGCAGAAATTGGTGAACTTTTAAAATTTTCATTTTTGACCAGTTCGATAGGTCCGGGGCTTAGGTAACTTATCATATGTCACAATACCGTTAAAGCACCTGTTGAAAAATAATGCTCCAAAATCAACTTCTGTCACCTCAGTGATACATTTTGGAATGGTACCTAAAGTTTAAAGCAGAAATAGGGGCACTTTTGAAATTTTCATTTTTGACCAATTCGATAGGTCCGGGGCTTAGGTAAGTTATCATATGTCACAAAACCGTTAAAGCTCCTGTTCAAAAATTATGCTCCGAAATCAACTTCTGTCACCTCAGTGCTACATATTGCAATGGTACCTAAAGTTTAAAGCAGAAATAGGGGCACTTTTGAAATTTTCATTTTTGACCAATTCGATAGGTCCGGGGCTAAGGTAAGCTATCATATTTCACAAAACCGTTAAAGCTCCTGTTCAAAAATAATGCTCCGAAATCAACTTCTGTCACCTCAGTGATACATTTTGGAATGGTACCTAAAGTTTAAAGCAGAAATAGGGGCACTTTTGAAATTTTCATTTTTGACCAATTCGATAGGTCCGGGGCTTAGGTAAGTTTTCATATGTCACAAAACCGTTAAAGCTCCTGTTCAAAAATTATGCTCCGAAATCAACTTCTGTCACCTCAGTGCTACATATTGCAATGGTACCTAAAGTTTAAAGCAGAAAGAGGGGCACTTTTGAAATTTTCATTTTTGACCAATTCGATAGGTCCGGGGCTAAGGTAAGCTATCATATTTCACAAAACCGTTAAAGCTCCTGTTCAAAAATTATGCTCCGAAATCAACTTCTGTCACCTCAGTGATACATTTTGGAATGGTACCTAAAGTTTAAAGCAGAAATAGGGGCACTTTTGAAATTTTCATTTTTGACCAATTCGATAGGTCCGGGGCTTAGGTAAGTTATCATATGTCACAAAACCGTTAAAGCTCCTGTTCAAAAATGACGCTCCGAAATCAACTTCTGTCACCTCAGTGCTACATATTGCAATGGTACCTAAAGTTTAAAGCAGAAATTGGGGCACTTTTAAAATTTTCATTTTTGACCAATTCGATATGTCCGGGGCTTAGGTAAGTTATCATATGTCACAAAACCGTTAAAGCTCTTGTTCAAAAATTATGCTCCGAAATCAACTTCTGTCACCTCAGTGATACATTTTGGAATAGTACCTAAAGTTTAAAGCAGAAATTGGTGAACTTTTAAAATTTTCATTTTTGACCAGTTCGATAGGTACGGGGCTTAGGTAAGTTATCAAATGTCACAAAATCGATAAAACTCCTGTTCAAAAATGATGCTCCAAAATAAACTTCTGTCACCTCAGTGATACATTTTGGAATAGTACCTAAAGTTTAAAGCAGAAATAGGGGAACTTTTGAAATTTTCATTTTTGACCAATTCGATAGGTCCGGGGCTTAGGTAAGTTATCATATTTCACAAAACCGTTAAAGCTCCTGTTCAAAAATTATGCTCCGAAATCATCTTCTGTCACCTCAGTGATACATTTTGGAATGGTACCTAAAGTTTAAAGCAGAAATAGGGGCACTTTTGAAATTTTAATTTTTGACCAATTCGATAGGTCCGGGGCTTAGGTAAGTTATCATATGTCACAAAACCGTTAAAGCTCATGTTCAAAAATTATGCTCCGATATCAAGTTCTGTCACCTCAGTGCTACATATTGCAATGGTACCTAAAGTTTAAAGCAGAAATTGGGGCACTTTTAAAATTTTCATTTTTGACCAATTCGATAGGTCCGGGGCTTAGGTAAGTTATCATATGTCACAAAACCGTTAAAGCTCCTGTTCAAAAATTATGCTCCGAAATCAACTTCTGTCACCTCAGTGATACATTTTGGAATAGTACCTAAAGTTTAAAGCAGAAATAGGGGAACTTTTGAAATTTTCATTTTTGACCAATTCGATAGGTCCGGGGCTTAGGTAAGTTATCATATTTCACAAAACCATTAAAGCTCCTGTTCAAAAATTATGCTCCGAAATCAACTTCTGTCACCTCAGTGCTACATATTGCAATGGTACCTAAAGTTTAAAGCAGAAATAGGGGCACTTTTGAAATTTTCATTTTTGACCAATTCGATAGGTCCGGGGCTTAGGTAAGTTATCATATTTCACAAAACCGTTAAAGCTCCTGTTCAAAAATTATGCTCCGAAATCATCTTCTGTCACCTCAGTGATACATTTTGGAATGGTACCTAAAGTTTAAAGCAGAAATAGGGGCACTTTTAAAGTTTTCATTTTTGACCAATTCGATAGGTCCGGGGCTTATGTAAGTTATCATATTTCACAAAACCGTTAAAGCTCCTGTTCAAAAATTATGCTCCGAAATCATCTTCTGTCACCTCAGTGATACATTTTGGAATGGTACCTAAAGTTTAAAGCAGAAATAGGGGCACTTTTGAAATTTTCATTTTTTGATCAATTCGATAGGTCCGGGGCTTAGGTAAGTTATCATATGTCACAAAACCGTTAAAGCTCATGTTCAAAAATTATGCTCCAATATCAAGTTCTGTCACCTCAGTGCTACATATTGCAATGGTACCTAAAGTTTAAAGCAGAAATTGGGGCACTTTTAAAGTTTTCATTTTTGACCAATTCGATAGGTCCGGGGCTTATGTAAGTTATCATATTTCACAAAACCGTTAAAGCTCCTGTTCAAAAATTATGCTCCGAAATCATCTTCTGTCACCTCAGTGATACATTTTGGAATGGTACCTAAAGTTTAAAGCAGAAATAGGGGCACTTTTGAAATTTTCATTTTTGACCAATTCGATATGTCCGGGGCTTAGGTAAGTTATCATATGTCACAAAACCGTTAAAGCTCCTGTTCAAAAATTATGCTCCGAAATCAACTTCTGTCACCTCAGTGATACATTTTGGAATGGTACCTAAAGTTTAAAGCAGAAATTGGTGAACTTTTAAAATTTTCATTTTTGACCAGTTCGATAGGTCCGGGGCTTAGGTAACTTATCATATGTCACAATACCGTTAAAGCACCTGTTGAAAAATAATGCTCCAAAATCAACTTCTGTCACCTCAGTGATACATTTTGGAATGGTACCTAAAGTTTAAAGCAGAAATAGGGGCACTTTTGAAATTTTCATTTTTGACCAATTCGATAGGTCCGGGGCTTAGGTAAGTTATCATATGTCACAAAACCGTTAAAGCTCCTGTTCAAAAATTATGCTCCGAA
The DNA here is from genome assembly GCF_028390025.1 of Pseudophryne corroboree. Classification (NCBI taxonomy): domain Eukaryota; kingdom Metazoa; phylum Chordata; class Amphibia; order Anura; family Myobatrachidae; genus Pseudophryne; species Pseudophryne corroboree. The sequence goes on from NW_026968356.1 coordinate 1,179,004, forward strand.
ATCAACTTCTGTCACCTCAGTGCTACATATTGCAATGGTACCTAAAGTTTAAAGCAGAAATAGGGGCACTTTTGAAATTTTCATTTTTGACCAATTCGATAGGTCCGGGGCTAAGGTAAGCTATCATATTTCACAAAACCGTTAAAGCTCCTGTTCAAAAATAATGCTCCGAAATCAACTTCTGTCACCTCAGTGATACATTTTGGAATGGTACCTAAAGTTTAAAGCAGAAATAGGGGCACTTTTGAAATTTTCATTTTTGACCAATTCGATAGGTCCGGGGCTTAGGTAAGTTTTCATATGTCACAAAACCGTTAAAGCTCCTGTTCAAAAATTATGCTCCGAAATCAACTTCTGTCACCTCAGTGCTACATATTGCAATGGTACCTAAAGTTTAAAGCAGAAAGAGGGGCACTTTTGAAATTTTCATTTTTGACCAATTCGATAGGTCCGGGGCTAAGGTAAGCTATCATATTTCACAAAACCGTTAAAGCTCCTGTTCAAAAATTATGCTCCGAAATCAACTTCTGTCACCTCAGTGATACATTTTGGAATGGTACCTAAAGTTTAAAGCAGAAATAGGGGCACTTTTGAAATTTTCATTTTTGACCAATTCGATAGGTCCGGGGCTTAGGTAAGTTATCATATGTCACAAAACCGTTAAAGCTCCTGTTCAAAAATGATGCTCCGAAATCAACTTCTGTCACCTCAGTGCTACATATTGCAATGGTACCTAAAGTTTAAAGCAGAAATTGGGGCACTTTTAAAATTTTCATTTTTGACCAATTCGATATGTCCGGGGCTTAGGTAAGTTATCATATGTCACAAAACCGTTAAAGCTCTTGTTCAAAAATTATGCTCCGAAATCAACTTCTGTCACCTCAGTGATACATTTTGGAATAGTACCTAAAGTTTAAAGCAGAAATTGGTGAACTTTTAAAATTTTCATTTTTGACCAGTTCGATAGGTACGGGGCTTAGGTAAGTTATCAAATGTCACAAAATCGATAAAACTCCTGTTCAAAAATGATGCTCCAAAATAAACTTCTGTCACCTCAGTGATACATTTTGGAATAGTACCTAAAGTTTAAAGCAGAAATAGGGGAACTTTTGAAATTTTCATTTTTGACCAATTCGATAGGTCCGGGGCTTAGGTAAGTTATCATATTTCACAAAACCGTTAAAGCTCCTGTTCAAAAATTATGCTCCGAAATCATCTTCTGTCACCTCAGTGATACATTTTGGAATGGTACCTAAAGTTTAAAGCAGAAATAGGGGCACTTTTGAAATTTTAATTTTTGACCAATTCGATAGGTCCGGGGCTTAGGTAAGTTATCATATGTCACAAAACCGTTAAAGCTCATGTTCAAAAATTATGCTCCGATATCAAGTTCTGTCACCTCAGTGCTACATATTGCAATGGTACCTAAAGTTTAAAGCAGAAATTGGGGCACTTTTAAAATTTTCATTTTTGACCAATTCGATAGGTCCGGGGCTTAGGTAAGTTATCATATGTCACAAAACCGTTAAAGCTCCTGTTCAAAAATTATGCTCCGAAATCAACTTCTGTCACCTCAGTGATACATTTTGGAATAGTACCTAAAGTTTAAAGCAGAAATAGGGGAACTTTTGAAATTTTCATTTTTGACCAATTCGATAGGTCCGGGGCTTAGGTAAGTTATCATATTTCACAAAACCATTAAAGCTCCTGTTCAAAAATTATGCTCCGAAATCAACTTCTGTCACCTCAGTGCTACATATTGCAATGGTACCTAAAGTTTAAAGCAGAAATAGGGGCACTTTTGAAATTTTCATTTTTGACCAATTCGATAGGTCCGGGGCTTAGGTAAGTTATCATATTTCACAAAACCGTTAAAGCTCCTGTTCAAAAATTATGCTCCGAAATCATCTTCTGTCACCTCAGTGATACATTTTGGAATGGTACCTAAAGTTTAAAGCAGAAATAGGGGCACTTTTAAAGTTTTCATTTTTGACCAATTCGATAGGTCCGGGGCTTATGTAAGTTATCATATTTCACAAAACCGTTAAAGCTCCTGTTCAAAAATTATGCTCCGAAATCATCTTCTGTCACCTCAGTGATACATTTTGGAATGGTACCTAAAGTTTAAAGCAGAAATAGGGGCACTTTTGAAATTTTCATTTTTTGATCAATTCGATAGGTCCGGGGCTTAGGTAAGTTATCATATGTCACAAAACCGTTAAAGCTCATGTTCAAAAATTATGCTCCAATATCAAGTTCTGTCACCTCAGTGCTACATATTGCAATGGTACCTAAAGTTTAAAGCAGAAATTGGGGCACTTTTAAAGTTTTCATTTTTGACCAATTCGATAGGTCCGGGGCTTATGTAAGTTATCATATTTCACAAAACCGTTAAAGCTCCTGTTCAAAAATTATGCTCCGAAATCATCTTCTGTCACCTCAGTGATACATTTTGGAATGGTACCTAAAGTTTAAAGCAGAAATAGGGGCACTTTTGAAATTTTCATTTTTGATCAATTCGATAGGTCCGGGGCTTAGGTAAGTTATCATATGTCACAAAACCGTTAAAGCTCATGTTCAAAAATTATGCTCCAATATCAAGTTCTGTCACCTCAGTGCTACATATTGCAATGGTACCTAAAGTTTAAAGCAGAAATTGGGGCACTTTTAAAATTTTCATTTTTGACCAATTCGATAGGTCCGGGGCTTAGGTAAGTTATCATATGTCTCAAAACCGTTAAAGCTCCTGTTCAAAAATTATGCTCCGAAATCAACTTCTGTCACCTCAGTGATACATTTTGGAATAGTACCTAAAGTTTAAAGCAGAAATAGGGGCACTTTTGAAATTTTCATTTTTGACCAGTTCGATAGGTCCGGGGCTTAGGTAAGTTATCAAATGTCACAAAATCGATAAAACTCCAGTTCAAAAATGATGCTCCAAAATCAACTTCTGTCACCTCAGTGATACATTTTGGAATAGTACCTAAAGTTTAAAGCAGAAATTGGGGCACTTTTGAAATGTTCATTTTTGACCAATTCGATAGGTCCGGGGCTTAGGTAAGTTATCATATGTCACAAAATCGATAAAACTCCTGTTCAAAAATGATGCTCCAAAATCAACTTCTGTCACCTCAGTGATACATTTTGGAATAGTACCTAAAGTTTAAAGCAGAAATTGGGGCACTTTTGAAATTTTCATTTTTGACCAATTCGATAGGTCCGGGACTTAGGTAAGTTATCATATGTCACAATACCGTTAAAGCACCTGTTGAAAAATAATGCTCCAAAATCAACTTCTGTCACCTCAGTGATACATTTTGGAATAGTACCTAAAGTTTAAAGCAGAAATTGGGGAACTTTTACATTTTTCATTTTTGACCAATTCGATAGGTCCGGGGCTTAGGTAAGCTATCATATTTCACAAAACAGTTAAAGCTCCTGTTAAAAAATTATGCTCCGAAATCAACTTCTGTCACCTCAGTGATACATTTTGGAATGGTACCTAAAGTTTAAAGCAGAAATAGGGGCACTTTTGAAATTTTCATTTTTGACCAATTCGATATGTCCGGGGCTTAGGTAAGTTATCATATGTCACAAAACCGTTAAAGCTCCTGTTCAAAAATTATGCTCCGAAATCAACTTCTGTCACCTCAGTGATACATTTTGGAATGGTACCTAAAGTTTAAAGCAGAAATTGGTGAACTTTTAAAATTTTCATTTTTGACCAGTTCGATAGGTCCGGGGCTTAGGTAACTTATCATATGTCACAATACCGTTAAAGCACCTGTTGAAAAATAATGCTCCAAAATCAACTTCTGTCACCTCAGTGATACATTTTGGAATGGTACCTAAAGTTTAAAGCAGAAATAGGGGCACTTTTGAAATTTTCATTTTTGACCAATTCGATAGGTCCGGGGCTTAGGTAAGTTATCATATGTCACAAAACCGTTAAAGCTCCTGTTCAAAAATTATGCTCCGAAATCAACTTCTGTCACCTCAGTGCTACATATTGCAATGGTACCTAAAGTTTAAAGCAGAAATAGGGGCACTTTTGAAATTTTCATTTTTGACCAATTCGATAGGTCCGGGGCTAAGGTAAGCTATCATATTTCACAAAACCGTTAAAGCTCCTGTTCAAAAATAATGCTCCGAAATCAACTTCTGTCACCTCAGTGATACATTTTGGAATGGTACCTAAAGTTTAAAGCAGAAATAGGGGCACTTTTGAAATTTTCATTTTTGACCAATTCGATAGGTCCGGGGCTTAGGTAAGTTATCATATTTCACAAAACCGTTAAAGCTCCTGTTCAAAAATTATGCTCCGAAATCATCTTCTGTCACCTCAGTGATACATTTTGGAATGGTACCTAAAGTTTAAAGCAGAAATAGGGGCACTTTTGAAATTTTAATTTTTGACCAATTCGATAGGTCCGGGGCTTAGGTAAGTTATCATATGTCACAAAACCGTTAAAGCTCATGTTCAAAAATTATGCTCCGATATCAAGTTCTGTCACCTCAGTGCTACATATTGCAATGGTACCTAAAGTTTAAAGCAGAAATTGGGGCACTTTTAAAATTTTCATTTTTGACCAATTCGATAGGTCCGGGGCTTAGGTAAGTTATCATATGTCACAAAACCGTTAAAGCTCCTGTTCAAAAATTATGCTCCGAAATCAACTTCTGTCACCTCAGTGATACATTTTGGAATAGTACCTAAAGTTTAAAGCAGAAATAGGGGAACTTTTGAAATTTTCATTTTTGACCAATTCGATAGGTCCGGGGCTTAGGTAAGTTATCATATTTCACAAAACCATTAAAGCTCCTGTTCAAAAATTATGCTCCGAAATCAACTTCTGTCACCTCAGTGCTACATATTGCAATGGTACCTAAAGTTTAAAGCAGAAATAGGGGCACTTTTGAAATTTTCATTTTTGACCAATTCGATAGGTCCGGGGCTTAGGTAAGTTATCATATTTCACAAAACCGTTAAAGCTCCTGTTCAAAAATTATGCTCCGAAATCATCTTCTGTCACCTCAGTGATACATTTTGGAATGGTACCTAAAGTTTAAAGCAGAAATAGGGGCACTTTTAAAGTTTTCATTTTTGACCAATTCGATAGGTCCGGGGCTTATGTAAGTTATCATATTTCACAAAACCGTTAAAGCTCCTGTTCAAAAATTATGCTCCGAAATCATCTTCTGTCACCTCAGTGATACATTTTGGAATGGTACCTAAAGTTTAAAGCAGAAATAGGGGCACTTTTGAAATTTTCATTTTTTGATCAATTCGATAGGTCCGGGGCTTAGGTAAGTTATCATATGTCACAAAACCGTTAAAGCTCATGTTCAAAAATTATGCTCCAATATCAAGTTCTGTCACCTCAGTGCTACATATTGCAATGGTACCTAAAGTTTAAAGCAGAAATTGGGGCACTTTTAAAGTTTTCATTTTTGACCAATTCGATAGGTCCGGGGCTTATGTAAGTTATCATATTTCTCAAAACCGTTAAAGCTCCTGTTCAAAAATTATGCTCCGAAATCATCTTCTGTCACCTCAGTGATACATTTTGGAATGGTACCTAAAGTTTAAAGCAGAAATAGGGGCACTTTTGAAATTTTCATTTTTGATCAATTCGATAGGTCCGGGGCTTAGGTAAGTTATCATATGTCACAAAACCGTTAAAGCTCATGTTCAAAAATTATGCTCCAATATCAAGTTCTGTCACCTCAGTGCTACATATTGCAATGGTACCTAAAGTTTAAAGCAGAAATTGGGGCACTTTTCAAATTTTCATTTTTGACCAATTCGATAGGTCCGGGGCTTAGGTAAGTTATCATATGTCACAAAACCGTTAAAGCTCCTGTTCAAAAATTATGCTCCGAAATCAACTTCTGTCACCTCAGTGATACATTTTGGAATAGTACCTAAAGTTTAAAGCAGAAATAGGGGCACTTTTGAAATTTTCATTTTTGACCAGTTCGATAGGTCCGGGGCTTAGGTAAGTTATCAAATGTCACAAAATCGATAAAACTCCAGTTCAAAAATGATGCTCCAAAATCAACTTCTGTCACCTCAGTGATACATTTTGGAATAGTACCTAAAGTTTAAAGCAGAAATTGGGGCACTTTTGAAATGTTCATTTTTGACCAATTCGATAGGTCCGGGGCTTAGGTAAGTTATCATATGTCACAAAATCGATAAAACTCCTGTTCAAAAATGATGCTCCAAAATCAACTTCTGTCACCTCAGTGATACATTTTGGAATAGTACCTAAAGTTTAAAGCAGAAATTGGGGCACTTTTGAAATTTTCATTTTTGACCAATTCGATAGGTCCGGGGCTTAGGTAAGTTATCATATGTCACAATACCGTTAAAGCACCTGTTGAAAAATAATGCTCCAAAATCAACTTCTGTCACCTCAGTGATACATTTTGGAATAGTACCTAAAGTTTAAAGCAGAAATTGGGGAACTTTTACATTTTTCATTTTTGACCAATTCGATAGGTCCGGGGCTTAGGTAAGCTATCATATTTCACAAAACAGTTAAAGCTCCTGTTAAAAAATTATGCTCCGAAATCAACTTCTGTCACCTCAGTGATACATTTTGGAATGGTACCTAAAGTTTAAAGCAGAAATAGGGGCACTTTTGAAATTTTCATTTTTGACCAATTCGATATGTCCGGGGCTTAGGTAAGTTATCATATGTCACAAAACCGTTAAAGCTCCTGTTCAAAAATTATGCTCCGAAATCAACTTCTGTCACCTCAGTGATACATTTTGGAATGGTACCTAAAGTTTAAAGCAGAAATTGGTGAACTTTTAAAATTTTCATTTTTGACCAGTTCGATAGGTCCGGGGCTTAGGTAACTTATCATATGTCACAATACCGTTAAAGCACCTGTTGAAAAATAATGCTCCAAAATCAACTTCTGTCACCTCAGTGATACATTTTGGAATGGTACCTAAAGTTTAAAGCAGAAATAGGGGCACTTTTGAAATTTTCATTTTTGACCAATTCGATAGGTCCGGGGCTTAGGTAAGTTATCATATGTCACAAAACCGTTAAAGCTCCTGTTCAAAAATTATGCTCCGAAATCAACTTCTGTCACCTCAGTGCTACATATTGCAATGGTACCTAAAGTTTAAAGCAGAAATAGGGGCACTTTTGAAATTTTCATTTTTGACCAATTCGATAGGTCCAGGGCTAAGGTAAGCTATCATATTTCACAAAACCGTTAAAGCTCCTGTTCAAAAATAATGCTCCGAAATCAACTTCTGTCACCTCAGTGATACATTTTGGAATGGTACCTAAAGTTTAAAGCAGAAATAGGGGCACTTTTGAAATTTTCATTTTTGACCAATTCGATAGGTCCGGGGCTTAGGTAAGTTTTCATATGTCACAAAACCGTTAAAGCTCCTGTTCAAAAATTATGCTCCGAAATCAACTTCTGTCACCTCAGTGCTACATATTGCAATGGTACCTAAAGTTTAAAGCAGAAAGAGGGGCACTTTTGAAATTTTCATTTTTGACCAATTCGATAGGTCCGGGGCTAAGGTAAGCTATCATATTTCACAAAACCGTTAAAGCTCCTGTTCAAAAATTATGCTCCGAAATCAACTTCTGTCACCTCAGTGATACATTTTGGAATGGTACCTAAAGTTTAAAGCAGAAATAGGGGCACTTTTGAAATTTTCATTTTTGACCAATTCGATAGGTCCGGGGCTTAGGTAAGTTATCATATGTCACAAAACCGTTAAAGCTCCTGTTCAAAAATGATGCTCCGAAATCAACTTCTGTCACCTCAGTGCTACATATTGCAATGGTACCTAAAGTTTAAAGCAGAAATTGGGGCACTTTTAAAATTTTCATTTTTGACCAATTCGATATGTCCGGGGCTTAGGTAAGTTATCATATGTCACAAAACCGTTAAAGCTCTTGTTCAAAAATTATGCTCCGAAATCAACTTCTGTCACCTCAGTGATACATTTTGGAATAGTACCTAAAGTTTAAAGCAGAAATTGGTGAACTTTTAAAATTTTCATTTTTGACCAGTTCGATAGGTACGGGGCTTAGGTAAGTTATCAAATGTCACAAAATCGATAAAACTCCTGTTCAAAAATGATGCTCCAAAATAAACTTCTGTCACCTCAGTGATACATTTTGGAATAGTACCTAAAGTTTAAAGCAGAAATAGGGGAACTTTTGAAATTTTCATTTTTGACCAATTCGATAGGTCCGGGGCTTAGGTAAGTTATCATATTTCACAAAACCGTTAAAGCTCCTGTTCAAAAATTATGCTCCGAAATCATCTTCTGTCACCTCAGTGATACATTTTGGAATGGTACCTAAAGTTTAAAGCAGAAATAGGGGCACTTTTGAAATTTTCATTTTTTGATCAATTCGATAGGTCCGGGGCTTAGGTAAGTTATCATATGTCACAAAACCGTTAAAGCTCATGTTCAAAAATTATGCTCCAATATCAAGTTCTGTCACCTCAGTGCTACATATTGCAATGGTACCTAAAGTTTAAAGCAGAAATTGGGGCACTTTTAAAGTTTTCATTTTTGACCAATTCGATAGGTCCGGGGCTTATGTTAGTTATCATATTTCACAAAACCGTTAAAGCTCCTGTTCAAAAATTATGCTCCGAAATCATCTTCTGTCACCTCAGTGATACATTTTGGAATGGTACCTAAAGTTTAAAGCAGAAATAGGGGCACTTTTGAAATTTTCATTTTTGATCAATTCGATAGGTCCGGGGCTTAGGTAAGTTATCATATGTCACAAAACCGTTAAAGCTCATGTTCAAAAATTATGCTCCAATATCAAGTTCTGTCACCTCAGTGCTACATATTGCAATGGTACCTAAAGTTTAAAGCAGAAATTGGGGCACTTTTAAAATTTTCATTTTTGACCAATTCGATAGGTCCGGGGCTTAGGTAAGTTATCATATGTCACAAAACCGTTAAAGCTCCTGTTCAAAAATTATGCTCCGAAATCAACTTCTGTCACCTCAGTGATACATTTTGGAATAGTACCTAAAGTTTAAAGCAGAAATAGGGGCACTTTTGAAATTTTCATTTTTGACCAGTTCGATAGGTCCGGGGCTTAGGTAAGTTATCAAATGTCACAAAATCGATAAAACTCCAGTTCAAAAATGATGCTCCAAAATCAACTTCTGTCACCTCAGTGATACATTTTGGAATAGTACCTAAAGTTTAAAGCAGAAATTGGGGCACTTTTGAAATGTTCATTTTTGACCAATTCGATAGGTCCGGGGCTTAGGTAAGTTATCATATGTCACAAAATCGATAAAACTCCTGTTCAAAAATGATGCTCCAAAATCAACTTCTGTCACCTCAGTGATACATTTTGGAATAGTACCTAAAGTTTAAAGCAGAAATTGGGGCACTTTTGAAATTTTCATTTTTGACCAATTCGATAGGTCCGGGGCTTAGGTAAGTTATCATATGTCACAATACCGTTAAAGCACCTGTTGAAAAATAATGCTCCAAAATCAACTTCTGTCACCTCAGTGATACATTTTGGAATAGTACCTAAAGTTTAAAGCAGAAATAGGGGAACTTTTGAAATTTTCATTTTTGACCAATTCGATAGGTCCGGGGCTTAGGTAAGTTATCATATTTCACAAAACCGTTAAAGCTCCTGTTCAAAAATTATGCTCCGAAATCAACTTCTGTCACCTCAGTGCTACATATTGCAATGGTACCTAAAGTTTAAAGCAGAAATAGGGGCACTTTTGAAATTTTCATTTTTGACCAATTCGATAGGTCCGGGGCTTAGGTAAGTTATCATATTTCACAAAACCGTTAAAGCTCCTGTTCAAAAATTATGCTCCGAAATCATCTTCTGTCACCTCAGTGATACATTTTGGAATGGTACCTAAAGTTTAAAGCAGAAATAGGGGCACTTTTGAAATTTTCATTTTTGATCAATTCGATAGGTCCGGGGCTTAGGTAAGTTATCATATGTCACAAAACAGTTAAAGCTCATGTTCAAAAATTATGCTCCGATATCAAGTTCTGTCACCTCAGTGCTACATATTGCAATGGTACCTAAAGTTTAAAGCAGAAATTGGGGCACTTTTAAAGTTTTCATTTTTGACCAATTCGATAGGTCCGGGGCTTATGTAAGTTATCATATTTCACAAAACCGTTAAAGCTCCTGTTCAAAAATTATGCTCCGAAATCATCTTCTGTCACCTCAGTGATACATTTTGGAATGGTACCTAAAGTTTAAAGCAGAAATAGGGGCACTTTTGAAATTTTCATTTTTGATCAATTCGATAGGTCCGGGGCTTAGGTAAGTTATCATATGTCACAAAACCGTTAAAGCTCATGTTCAAAAATTATGCTCCAATATCAAGTTCTGTCACCTCAGTGCTACATATTGCAATGGTACCTAAAGTTTAAAGCAGAAATTGGGGCACTTTTAAAATTTTCATTTTTGACCAATTCGATAGGTCCGGGGCTTAGGTAAGTTATCATATGTCACAAAACCGTTAAAGCTCCTGTTCAAAAATTATGCTCCGAAATCAACTTCTGTCACCTCAGTGATACATTTTGGAATAGTACCTAAAGTTTAAAGCAGAAATAGGGGCACTTTTGAAATTTTCATTTTTGACCAGTTCGATAGGTCCGGGGCTTAGGTAAGTTATCAAATGTCACAAAATCGATAAAACTCCTGTTCAAAAATGATGCTCCAAAATCAACTTCTGTCACCTCAGTGATACATTTTGGAATAGTACCTAAAGTTTAAAGCAGAAATTGGGGCACTTTTGAAATGTTCATTTTTGACCAATTCGATAGGTCCAGGGCTTAGGTAAGTTATCATATGTCACAATACCGTTAAAGCACCTGTTGAAAAATAATGCTCCAAAATCAACTTCTGTCACCTCAGTGATACATTTTGGAATAGTACCTAAAGTTTAAAGCAGAAATTGGGGCACTTTTAAAATTTTCATTTTTGACCAATTCGATAGGTCCGGGGCTTAGGTAAGTTATCATATGTCACAAAACCGTTAAAGCTCCTGTTCAAAAATTATGCTCCGAAATCAACTTCTGTCACCTCGGTGATACATTTTGGAATGGTACCTAAAGTTTAAAGCAGAAATAGGGGCACTTTTGAAATTTTCATTTTTGACCAATTCGATAGGTCCGGGGCTTAGGTAAGTTATCATATGTCACAGAACCGTTAAAGCTCCTGTTCAAAAATGATGCTCAGAAGTCAACTTCTGTCACCTCAGTGATACATTTTGGAATGGTACCTAAAGTTTAAAGCAGAAATAGGGGCACTTTTGAAATTTTCATTTTTGACAAATTCGATAGGTCCGGGGCTAAGGTAAGTTATCATATGTCACAAAACCGTTAAAGCTCTTGTTCAAAAATTATGCTCCGAAATCAACTTATGTCACCTCAGTGATACATTTTGGAATAGTACCTAAAGTTTAAAGCAGAAATTGGTGAACTTTTAAAATTTTCATTTTTGACCAGTTCGATAGGTCCGGGGCTTAGGTAAGTTATCAAATGTCACAAAATCGATAAAACTCCTGTTCAAAAATGATGCTCCAAAATCAACTTCTGTCACCTCAGTGATACATTTTGGAATAGTACCTAAAGTTTAAAGCAGAAATTGGGGCACTTTTGAAATTTTCATTTTTGACCAATTCGATAGGTCCGGGGCTTAGGTAAGTTATCATATGTCACAATACCGTTAAAGCACCTGTTGAAAAATAATGCTCCAAAATCAACTTCTGTCACCTCAGTGATACATTTTGGAATAGTACCTAAAGTTTAAAGCAGAAATTGGGGAACTTTTACATTTTTCATTTTTGACCAATTCGATAGGTCCGGGGCTTAGGTAAGTTATCATATGTCACAAAACCGTTAAAGCTCCTGTTCAAAAATTATGCTCCGAAATCAACTTCTGTCACCTCAGTGATACATTTTGGAATAGTACCTAAAGTTTAAAGCAGAAATTGGTGAACATTTAAAATTTTCATTTTTGACCAGTTCGATAGGTCCAGGGCTTAGGTAAGCTATCATATTTCACAAAACCGTTAAAGCTCCTGTTCAAAAATTATGCTCCGAAATCAACTTCTGTCACCTCAGTGATACATTTTGGAATGGTACCTAAAGTTTAAAGCAGAAATAGGGGCACTTTTGAAATTTTCATTTTTGACCAATTCGATATGTCCGGGGCTTAGGTAAGTTATCATATGTCACAAAACCGTTAAAGCTCCTGTTCAAAAATTATGCTCCGAAATCAACTTCTGTCACCTCAGTGCTACATATTGCAATGGTACCTATAGTTTAAAGCAGAAATTGGGGCACTTTTAAAATTTTCATTTTTGACCAATTCGATAGGTCCGGGGCTTAGGTAAGTTATCATATGTCACAAAACCGTTAAAGCTCCTGTTCAAAAATTATGCTCCGAAATCAACTTCTGTCACCTCGGTGACACATTTTGGAATGGTACCTAAAGTTTAAAGCAGAAATAGGGGCACTTTTGAAATTTTCAATTTTGACCAATTCGATAGGTCTGGGGCTTAGGTAAGTTATCATATGTCACAAAACCGTTAAAGCTCCTGTTCAAAAATTATGCTCCGAAATCAACTTCTGTCACCTCAGTGATACATTTTGGAATAGTACCTAAAGTTTAAAGCAGAAATTGGTGAACTTTTAAAATTTTCATTTTTGACCAGTTCGATAGGTACGGGGCTTAGGTAAGTTATCAAATGTCACAAAATCGATAAAACTCCTGTTCAAAAATGATGCTCCAAAATAAACTTCTGTCACCTCAGTGATACATTTTGGAATGGTACCTAAAGTTTAAAGCAGAAATTGGGGCACTTTTAAAATTTTCATTTTTGACCAATTCGATAGGTCCGGGGCTTAGGTAAGTTATCATATGTCACAGAACCGTTAAAGCTCCTGTTCAAAAATGATGCTCAGAAGCCAACTTCTGTCACCTCAGTGATACATTTTGGAATGGTACCTAAAGTTTAAAGCAGAAATAGGGGCACTTTTGAAATTTTCATTTTTGACCAGTTCGATAGGTTCGGGGCTTAGGTAAGTTATCATATGTCACAAAACCGTTAAAGCTCCTGTTCAAAAATTATGCTCCGAAATCAACTTCTGTCACCTCAGTGATACATTTTGGAATAGTACCTAAAGTTTAAAGCAGAAATTGGTGAACTTTTAAAATTTTCATTTTTGACCAGTTCGATAGGTCCGGGGCTTAGGTAAGTTATCAAATGTCACAAAATCGATAAAACTCCTGTTGAAAAATAATGCTCCAAAATCAACTTCTGTCACCTCAGTGATACATTTTGGAATAGTACCTAAAGTTTAAAGCAGAAATTGGGGAACTTTTACATTTTTCATTTTTGACCAATTCGATAGGTCCGGGGCTTAGGTAAGTTATCATATGTCACAAAACCGTTAAAGCTCCTGTTCAAAAATTATGCTCCGAAATCAACTTCTGTCACCTCAGTGATACATTTTGGAATGGTACCTAAAGTTTAAAGCAGAAATAGGGGCACTTTTGAAATTTTCATTTTTGACCAATTCGATAGGTCCGGGGCTTAGGTAAGTTATCATATGTCACAAAACCGTTAAAGCTCCTGTTCAAAAATTATGCTCCGAAATCAACTTCTGTCACCTCAGTGATACATTTTGGAATAGTACCTAAAGTTTAAAGCAGAAATTGGTGAACTTTTAAAATTTTCATTTTTGACCAGTTCGATAGGTACGGGGCTTAGGTAAGTTATCAAATGTCACAAAATCGATAAAACTCCTGTTCAAAAATGATGCTCCAAAATAAACTTCTGTCGCCTCAGTGATACATTTTGGAATGGTACCTAAAGTTTAAAGCAGAAATTGGGGCACTTTTAAAATTTTCATTTTTGACCAATTCGATAGGTCCGGGGCTTAGGTAAGTTATCATATGTCACAGAACCGTTAAAGCTCCTGTTCAAAAATGATGCTCAGAAGCCAACTTCTGTCACCTCAGTGATACATTTTGGAATGGTACCTAAAGTTTAAAGCAGAAATAGGGGCACTTTTGAAATTTTCATTTTTGACCAGTTCGATAGGTTCGGGGCTTAGGTAAGTTATCATATGTCACAAAACCGTTAAAGCTCCTGTTCAAAAATTATGCTCCGAAATCAACTTCTGTCACCTCAGTGATACATTTTGGAATAGTACCTAAAGTTTAAAGCAGAAATTGGTGAACTTTTAAAATTTTCATTTTTGACCAGTTCGATAGGTCCGGGGCTTAGGTAAGTTATCAAATGTCACAAAATCGATAAAACTCCTGTTCAAAAATGATGCTCCAAAATCAACTTCTGTCACCTCAGTGATACATTTTGGAATAGTACCTAAAGTTTAAAGCAGAAATTGGGGCACTTTTGAAATTTTCATTTTTGACCAATTCGATAGGTCCGGGGCTTAGGTAAGTTATCATATGTCACAAAACCGTTAAAGCTCCTGTTCAAAAATTATGCTCCGAAATCAACTTCTGTCACCTCAGTGATACATTTTGGAATAGTACCTAAAGTTTAAAGCAGAAATAGGGGCACTTTTGAAATTTTCATTTTTGACCAATTCGATAGGTCCTGGGCTTAGGTAAGTTATCATATGTCACAAAACCGTTAAAGCTCCTGTTCAAAAATTATGCTCCGAAATCAACTTCTGTCACCTCAGTGATACATTTTGGAATGGTACCTAAAGTTTAAAGCAGAAATAGGGGCACTTTTGAAATTTTCATTTTTGACAAATTCGATAGGTCCGGGGCTAAGGTAAGTTATCATATGTCACAAAACCGTTAAAGCTCTTGTTCAAAAATTATGCTCCGAAATCAACTTATGTCACCTCAGTGATACATTTTGGAATAGTACCTAAAGTTTAAAGCAGAAATTGGTGAACTTTTAAAATTTTCATTTTTGACCAGTTCGATAGGTCCGGGGCTTAGGTAAGTTATCAAATGTCACAAAATCGATAAAACTCCTGTTCAAAAATGATGCTCCAAAATCAACTTCTGTCACCTCAGTGATACATTTTGGAATAGTACCTAAAGTTTAAAGCAGAAATTGGGGCACTTTTGAAATTTTCATTTTTGACCAATTCGATAGGTCCGGGGCTTAGGTAAGTTATCATATGTCACAATACCGTTAAAGCACCTGTTGAAAAATAATGCTCCAAAATCAACTTCTGTCACCTCAGTTATACATTTTGGAATAGTACCTAAAGTTTAAAGCAGAAATTGGGGAACTTTTACATTTTTCATTTTTGACCAATTCGATAGGTCCGGGGCTTAGGTAAGTTATCATATGTCACAAAACCGTTAAAGCTCCTGTTCAAAAATTATGCTCCGAAATCAACTTCTGTCACCTCAGTGATACATTTTGGAATAGTACCTAAAGTTTAAAGCAGAAATTGGTGAACATTTAAAATTTTCATTTTTGACCAGTTCGATAGGTCCAGGGCTTAGGTAAGCTATCATATTTCACAAAACCGTTAAAGCTCCTGTTCAAAAATTATGCTCCGAAATCAACTTCTGTCACCTCAGTGATACATTTTGGAATGGTACCTAAAGTTTAAAGCAGAAATAGGGGCACTTTTGAAATTTTCATTTTTGACCAATTCGATATGTCCGGGGCTTAGGTAAGTTATCATATGTCACAAAACCGTTAAAGCTCCTGTTCAAAAATTATGCTCCGAAATCAACTTCTGTCACCTCAGTGCTACATATTGCAATGGTACCTATAGTTTAAAGCAGAAATTGGGGCACTTTTAAAATTTTCATTTTTGACCAATTCGATAGGTCCGGGGCTTAGGTAAGTTATCATATGTCACAAAACCGTTAAAGCTCCTGTTCAAAAATTATGCTCCGAAATCAACTTCTGTCACCTCGGTGACACATTTTGGAATGGTACCTAAAGTTTAAAGCAGAAATAGGGGCACTTTTGAAATTTTCAATTTTGACCAATTCGATAGGTCCGGGGCTTAGGTAAGTTATCATATGTCACAAAACCGTTAAAGCTCCTGTTCAAAAATTATGCTCCGAAATCAACTTCTGTCACCTCAGTGATACATTTTGGAATAGTACCTAAAGTTTAAAGCAGAAATTGGTGAACTTTTAAAATTTTCATTTTTGACCAGTTCGATAGGTACGGGGCTTAGGTAAGTTATCAAATGTCACAAAATCGATAAAACTCCTGTTCAAAAATGATGCTCCAAAATAAACTTCTGTCACCTCAGTGATACATTTTGGAATGGTACCTAAAGTTTAAAGCAGAAATTGAGGCACTTTTAAAATTTTCATTTTTGACCAATTCGATAGGTCCGGGGCTTAGGTAAGTTATCATATGTCACAGAACCGTTAAAGCTCCTGTTCAAAAATGATGCTCAGAAGCCAACTTCTGTCACCTCAGTGATACATTTTGGAATGGTACCTAAAGTTTAAAGCAGAAATAGGGGCACTTTTGAAATTTTCATTTTTGACCAGTTCGATAGGTTCGGGGCTTAGGTAAGTTATCATATGTCACAAAACCGTTAAAGCTCCTGTTCAAAAATTATGCTCCGAAATCAACTTCTGTCACCTCAGTGATACATTTTGGAATAGTACCTAAAGTTTAAAGCAGAAATTGGTGAACTTTTAAAATTTTCATTTTTGACCAGTTCGATAGGTCCGGGGCTTAGGTAAGTTATCAAATGTCACAAAATCGATAAAACTCCTGTTGAAAAATAATGCTCCAAAATCAACTTCTGTCACCTCAGTGATACATTTTGGAATAGTACCTAAAGTTTAAAGCAGAAATTGGGGAACTTTTACATTTTTCATTTTTGACCAATTCGATAGGTCCGGGGCTTAGGTAAGTTATCATATGTCACAAAACCGTTAAAGCTCCTGTTCAAAAATTATGCTCCGAAATCAACTTCTGTCACCTCAGTGATACATTTTGGAATAGTACCTAAAGTTTAAAGCAGAAATTGGTGAACATTTAAAATTTTCATTTTTGACCAGTTCGATAGGTCCAGGGCTTAGGTAAGCTATCATATTTCACAAAACCGTTAAAGCTCCTGTTCAAAAATTATGCTCCGAAATCAACTTCTGTCACCTCAGTGATACATTTTGGAATGGTACCTAAAGTTTAAAGCAGAAATAGGGGCACTTTTGAAATTTTCATTTTTGACCAATTCGATAGGTCCGGGGCTTAGGTAAGTTATCATATGTCACAAAACCGTTAAAGCTCCTGTTCAAAAATTATGCTCCGAAATCAACTTCTGTCACCTCAGTGATACATTTTGGAATAGTACCTAAAGTTTAAAGCAGAAATTGGTGAACTTTTAAAATTTTCATTTTTGACCAGTTCGATAGGTACGGGGCTTAGGTAAGTTATCAAATGTCACAAAATCGATAAAACTCCTGTTCAAAAATGATGCTCCAAAATAAACTTCTGTCGCCTCAGTGATACATTTTGGAATGGTACCTAAAGTTTAAAGCAGAAATTGGGGCACTTTTAAAATTTTCATTTTTGACCAATTCGATAGGTCCGGGGCTTAGGTAAGTTATCATATGTCACAGAACCGTTAAAGCTCCTGTTCAAAAATGATGCTCAGAAGCCAACTTCTGTCACCTCAGTGATACATTTTGGAATGGTACCTAAAGTTTAAAGCAGAAATAGGGGCACTTTTGAAATTTTCATTTTTGACCAGTTCGATAGGTTCGGGGCTTAGGTAAGTTATCATATGTCACAAAACCGTTAAAGCTCCTGTTCAAAAATTATGCTCCGAAATCAACTTCTGTCACCTCAGTGATACATTTTGGAATAGTACCTAAAGTTTAAAGCAGAAATTGGTGAACTTTTAAAATTTTCATTTTTGACCAGTTCGATAGGTCCGGGGCTTAGGTAAGTTATCAAATGTCACAAAATCGATAAAACTCCTGTTCAAAAATGATGCTCCAAAATCAACTTCTGTCACCTCAGTGATACATTTTGGAATAGTACCTAAAGTTTAAAGCAGAAATAGGGGCACTTTTGAAATTTTCATTTTTGACCAATTCGATAGGTCCTGGGCTTAGGTAAGTTATCATATGTCACAAAACCGTTAAAGCTCCTGTTCAAAAATTATGCTCCGAAATCAACTTCTGTCACCTCAGTGCTACATATTGCAATGGTACCTAAAGTTTAAAGCAGAAATTGGGGCACTTTTAAAATTTTCATTTTTGACCAATTCGATAGGTCCGGGGCTTAGGTAAGTTATCATATGTCACAAAACCGTTAAAGCTCCTGTTCAAAAATTATGCTCTGAAATCAACTTCTGTCACCTCGGTGACACATTTTGGAATGGTACCTAAAGTTTAAAGCAGAAATAGGTGCACTTTTGAAATTTTTATTTTTGACCAATTCGATAGGTCCGGGGCTTAGGTAAGTTATCATATGTCACAGAACCGTTAAAGCTCCTGTTCAAAAATGATGCTCAGAAGCCAACTTCTGTCACCTCAGTGATACATTTTGGAATGGTACCTAAAGTTTAAAGCAGAAATAGGGGCACTTTTGAAATTTTCATTTTTGACCAATTCGATAGGTCCGGGGCTTAGGTAAGTTATCATATGTCACAAAACCGTTAAAGCTCCTGTTCAAAAATTATGCTCCGAAATCAACTTCTGTCACCTCAGTGATACATTTTGGAATAGTACCTAAAGTTTAAAGCAGAAATTGGGGAACTTTTACATTTTTAATTTTTGACCAGTTCGATAGGTCCGGGGCTTAGGTAAGTTATCAAATGTCACAAAATCGATAAAACTCCTGTTTAAAAATGATGCTCCAAAATCAACTTCTGTCACCTCAGTGATACATTTTGGAATAGTACCTAAAGTTTAAAGCAGAAATTGGGGCACTTTTGAAATTTTCATTTTTGACCAATTCGATAGGTCCGGGGCTTAGGTAAGTTATCATATGTCACAATACCGTTAAAGCACCTGTTGAAAAATAATGCTCCAAAATCAACTTCTGTCACCTCAGTGATACATTTTGGAATAGTACCTAAAGTTTAAAGCAGAAATTGGTGAACTTTTAAAATTTTCATTTTTGACCAGTTCGATAGGTCCGGGGTTTAGGTAAGTTATCAAATGTCACAAAATCGATAAAACTCCTGTTCAAAAATGATGCTCCAAAATAAACTTCTGTCACCTCAGTGCTACATATTGCAATGGTACCTAAAGTTTACAGCAGAAATAGGGGCACTTTTGAAATTTTCATTTTTGACCAATTCGATAGGTTCGGGGCTTAGGTAAGTTATCATATTTCACAAAACCGTTAAAGCTCCTGTTCAAAAATTATGCTCTGAAATCATCTTCTGTCACCTCAGTGATACATTTTGGAATGGTACCTAAAGTTTAAAGCAGAAATAGGGGCACTTTTGAAATTTTCATTTTTGACCAATTCGATAGGTCCGGGGCTTAGGTAAGTTATCATATGTCACAAAACCGTTAAAGCTCCTGTTCAAAAATTATGCTCCGAAATCAACTTCTGTCACCTCAGTGATACATTTTGGAATAGTACCTAAAGTTTAAAGCAGAAATTGGGGAACTTTTACATTTTTAATTTTTGACCAGTTCGATAGGTCCGGGGCTTAGGTAAGTTATCAAATGTCACAAAATCGATAAAACTCCTGTTTAAAAATGATGCTCCAAAATCAACTTCTGTCACCTCAGTGATACATTTTGGAATAGTACCTAAAGTTTAAAGCAGAAATAGGGGCACTTTTGAAATTTTCATTTTTGACCAATTCGATAGGTCCGGGGCTTAGGTAAGTTATCATATGTCACAATACCGTTAAAGCACCTGTTGAAAAATAATGCTCCAAAATCAACTTCTGTCACCTCAGTGATACATTTTGGAATAGTACCTAAAGTTTAAAGCAGAAATTGGGGAACTTTTACATTTTTCATTTTTGACCAATTCGATAGGTCCGGGGCTTAGGTAAGCTATCATATTTCACAAAACCGTTAAAGCTCCTGTTCAAAAATTATGCTCCGAAATCAACTTCTGTCTCCTCAGTGATACATTTTGGAATGGTACCTAAAGTTTAAAGCAGAAATAGGGGCACTTTTGAAATTTTCATTTTTGACCAATTCGATAGGTCCGGGGCTTAGGTAAGTTATCATATGTCACAAAACCATTAAAGCTCCTGTTAAAAAATTATGCTCCGAAATCAACTTCTGTCACCTCAGTGCTACATATTGCAATGGTACCTAAAGTTTAAAGCAGAAATTGGGGCACTTTTAAAATTTTCATTTTTGACCAATTCGATAGGTTCGGGGCTTAGGTAAGTTATCATATTTCACAAAACCGTTAAAGCTCCTGTTCAAAAATTATGCTCCGAAATCATCTTCTGTCACCTCAGTGATACATTTTGGAATGGTACCTAAAGTTTAAAGCAGAAATAGGGGCACTTTTGAAATTTTCATTTTTGACCAATTCGATAGGTCCGGGGCTTAGGTAAGTTATCATATGTCACAAAACCGTTAAAGCTCCTGTTCAAAAATTATGCTCCGAAATCAACTTCTGTCACCTCAGTGATACATTTTGGAATAGTACCTAAAGTTTAAAGCAGAAATTGGGGAACTTTTACATTTTTAATTTTTGACCAGTTCGATAGGTCCGGGGCTTAGGTAAGTTATCAAATGTCACAAAATCGATAAAACTCCTGTTTAAAAATGATGCTCCAAAATCAACTTCTGTCACCTCAGTGATACATTTTGGAATAGTACCTAAAGTTTAAAGCAGAAATAGGGGCACTTTTGAAATTTTCATTTTTGACCAATTCGATAGGTCCGGGGCTTAGGTAAGTTATCATATGTCACAATACCGTTAAAGCACCTGTTGAAAAATAATGCTCCAAAATCAACTTCTGTCACCTCAGTGATACATTTTGGAATAGTACCTAAAGTTTAAAGCAGAAATTGGGGAACTTTTACATTTTTCATTTTTGACCAATTCGATAGGTCCGGGGCTTAGGTAAGCTATCATATTTCACAAAACCGTTAAAGCTCCTGTTCAAAAATTATGCTCCGAAATCAACTTCTGTCACCTCAGTGATACATTTTGGAATGGTACCTAAAGTTTAAAGCAGAAATAGGGGCACTTTTGAAATTTTCATTTTTGACCAATTCGATAGGTCCGGGGCTTAGGTAAGTTATCATATGTCACAAAACCGTTAAAGCTCCTGTTAAAAAATTATGCTCCGAAATCAACTTCTGTCACCTCAGTGCTACATATTGCAATGGTACCTAAAGTTTAAAGCAGAAATTGGGGAACTTTTACATTTTTAATTTTTGACCAGTTCGATAGGTCCGGGGCTTAGGTAAGTTATCAAATGTCACAAAATCGATAAAACTCCTGTTTAAAAATGATGCTCCAAAATCAACTTCTGTCACCTCAGTGATACATTTTGGAATAGTACCTAAAGTTTAAAGCAGAAATAGGGGCACTTTTGAAATTTTCATTTTTGACCAATTCGATAGGTCCGGGGCTTAGGTAAGTTATCATATGTCACAATACCGTTAAAGCACCTGTTGAAAAATAATGCTCCAAAATCAACTTCTGTCACCTCAGTGATACATTTTGGAATAGTACCTAAAGTTTAAAGCAGAAATTGGGGAACTTTTACATTTTTCATTTTTGACCAATTCGATAGGTCCGGGGCTTAGGTAACCTATCATATTTCACAAAACCGTTAAAGCTCCTGTTCAAAAATTATGCTCCGAAATCAACTTCTGTCACCTCAGTGATACATTTTGGAATGGTACCTAAAGTTTAAAGCAGAAATAGGGGCACTTTTGAAATTTTCATTTTTGACCAATTCGATAGGTCCGGGGCTTAGGTAAGTTATCATATGTCACAAAACCGTTAAAGCTCCTGTTAAAAAATTATGCTCCGAAATCAACTTCTGTCACCTCAGTGCTACATATTGCAATGGTACCTAAAGTTTAAAGCAGAAATTGGGGCACTTTTAAAATTTTCATTTTTGACCAATTCGATAGGTCCGGGGCTTAGGTAAGTTATCATATGTCACAAAACCGTTAAAGCTCCTGTTCAAAAATTATGCTCTGAAATCAACTTCTGTCACCTCGGTGACACATTTTGGAATGGTACCTAAAGTTTAAAGCAGAAATAGGTGCACTTTTGAAATTTTTATTTTTGACCAATTCGATAGGTCCGGGGCTTAGGTAAGTTATCATATGTCACAGAACCGTTAAAGCTCCTGTTCAAAAATGATGCTCAGAAGCCAACTTCTGTCACCTCAGTGATACATTTTGGAATGGTACCTAAAGTTTAAAGCAGAAATAGGGGCACTTTTGAAATTTTCATTTTTGACCAATTCGATAGGTCCGGGGCTTGGGTAAGTTATCATATGTCACAAAACCGTTAAAGCTCCTGTTCAAAAATTATGCTCCGAAATCAACTTCTGTCACCTCAGTGATACATTTTGGAATAGTACCTAAAGTTTAAAGCAGAAATTGGTGAACTTTTAAAATTTTCATTTTTGACCAGTTCGATAGGTACGGGGTTTAGGTAAGTTATCAAATGTCACAAAATCGATAAAACTCCTGTTCAAAAATGATGCTCCAAAATAAACTTCTGTCACCTCAGTGCTACATATTGCAATGGTACCTAAAGTTTAAAGCAGAAATAGGGGCACTTTTGAAATTTTCATTTTTGACCAATTCGATAGGTCCGGGGCTTAGGTAAGTTATCATATTTCACAAAACCGTTAAAGCTCCTGTTCAAAAATTATGCTCCGAAATCATCTTCTGTCACCTCAGTGATACATTTTGGAATGGTACCTAAAGTTTAAAGCAGAAATAGGGGCACTTTTGAAATTTTCATTTTTGACCAATTCGATAGGTCCGGGGCTTAGGTAAGTTATCATATGTCACAAAACCGTTAAAGCTCCTGTTCAAAAATTATGCTCCGAAATCAACTTCTGTCACCTCAGTGCTACATATTGCAATGGTACCTAAAGTTTAAAGCAGAAATTGGGGCACTTTTAAAAGTTTCATTTTTGACCAATTCGATAGGTCCGGGGCTTAGGTAAGTTATCATATGTCACAAAACCGTTAAAGCTCCTGTTCAAAAATTATGCTCTGAAATCAACTTCTGTCACCTCGGTGACACATTTTGGAATGGTACCTAAAGTTTAAAGCAGAAATAGGTGCACTTTTGACATTTTTATTTTTGACCAATTCGATATGTCCGGGGCTTAGGTAAGTTATCATATGTCACAGAACCGTTAAAGCTCCTGTTCAAAAATGATGCTCAGAAGCCAACTTCTGTCACCTCAGTGATACATTTTGGAATGGTACCTAAAGTTTAAAGCAGAAATATGGGCACTTTTGAAATTTTCATTTTTGACCAATTCGATAGGTCTGGGGCTTGGGTAAGTTATCATATGTCACAAAACCGTTAAAGCTCCTGTTCAAAAATTATGCTCCGAAATCAACTTCTGTCACCTCAGTGATACATTTTGGAATAGTACCTAAAGTTTAAAGCAGAAATTGGTGAACTTTTAAAATTTTCATTTTTGACCAGTTCGATAGGTACGGGGTTTAGGTAAGTTATCAAATGTCACAAAATCGATAAAACTCCTGTTCAAAAATGATGCTCAAAAATAAACTTCTGTCACCTCAGTGCTACATATTGCAATGGTACCTAAAGTTTAAAGCAGAAATAGGGGCACTTTTGAAATTTTCATTTTTGACCAATTCGATAGGTCCGGGGCTTAGGTAAGTTATCATATGTCACAGAACCGTTAAAGCTCCTGTTCAAAAATGATGCTCAGAAGCCAACTTCTGTCACCTCAGTGATACATTTTGGAATGGTACCTAAAGTTTAAAGCAGAAATAGGGGCACTTTTGAAATTTTCATTTTTGACCAGTTCGATAGGTCCGGGGCTTAGGTAAGTTATCATATGTCACAAAACCGTTAAAGCTCCTGTTCAAAAATTATGCTCCGAAATCAACTTCTGTCACCTCAGTGATACATTTTGGAATAGTACCTAAAGTTTAAAGCAGAAATTAGTGAACTTTTAAAATTTTCATTTTTGACCAGTTCGATAGGTCCGGGGCTTAGGTAAGTTATCAAATGTCACAAAATCGATAAAACTCCTGTTCAAAAATGATGCTCCAAAATCAACTTCTGTCACCTCAGTGATACATTTTGGAATAGTACCTAAAGTTTAAAGCAGAAATTGGGGCACTTTTGAAATTTTCATTTTTGACCAATTCGATAGGTCCGGTGCTTAGGTAAGTTATCATATGTCACAAAATTGATAAAACTCCTGTTCAAAAATGATGCTCCAAAATCAACTTCTGTCACCTCAGTGATACATTTTGGAATGGTACCTAAAGTTTAAAGCAGAAATAGGGGCACTTTTGAAATTTTCATTTTTGACCAGTTCGATAGGTCCGGGGCTTAGGTAAGTTATCATATGTCACAGAACCGTTAAAGCTCCTGTTCAAAAATGATGCTCAGAAGCCAACTTCTGTCACCTCAGTGATACATTTTGGAATGGTACCTAAAGTTTAAAGCAGAAATAGGGGCACTTTTGAAATTTTCATTTTTGACCAGTTCGATAGGTCCGGGGCTTAGGTAAGTTATCATATGTCACAAAACCGTTAAAGCTCCTGTTCAAAAATTATGCTCCGAAATCAACTTCTGTCACCTCAGTGATACATTTTGGAATAGTACCTAAAGTTTAAAGCAGAAATTAGTGAACTTTTAAAATTTTCATTTTTGACCAGTTCGATAGGTCCGGGGCTTAGGTAAGTTATCAAATGTCACAAAATCGATAAAACTCCTGTTCAAAAATGATGCTCCAAAATCAACTTCTGTCACCTCAGTGATACATTTTGGAATAGTACCTAAAGTTTAAAGCAGAAATTGGGGCACTTTTGAAATTTTCATTTTTGACCAATTCGATAGGTCCGGGGCTTAGGTAAGTTATCATATGTCACAATACCGTTAAAGCACCTGTTGAAAAATAATGCTCCAAAATCAACTTCTGTCACCTCAGTGATACATTTTGGAATAGTACCTAAAGTTTAAAGCAGAAATTGGGGAACTTTTACATTTTTCATTTTTGACCAATTCGATAGGTCCGGGGCTTAGGTAAGCTATCATATTTCACAAAACAGTTAAAGCTCCTGTTAAAAAATTATGCTCCGAAATCAACTTCTGTCACCTCAGTGATACATTTTGGAATGGTACCTAAAGTTTAAAGCAGAAATAGGGGCACTTTTGAAATTTTCATTTTTGACCAATTCGATATGTCCGGGGCTTAGGTAAGTTATCATATGTCACAAAACCGTTAAAGCTCCTGTTCAAAAATTATGCTCCGAAATCAACTTCTGTCACCTCAGTGATACATTTTGGAATGGTACCTAAAGTTTAAAGCAGAAATTGGTGAACTTTTAAAATTTTCATTTTTGACCAGTTCGATAGGTCCGGGGCTTAGGTAACTTATCATATGTCACAATACCGTTAAAGCACCTGTTGAAAAATAATGCTCCAAAATCAACTTCTGTCACCTCAGTGATACATTTTGGAATGGTACCTAAAGTTTAAAGCAGAAATAGGGGCACTTTTGAAATTTTCATTTTTGACCAATTCGATAGGTCCGGGGCTTAGGTAAGTTATCATATGTCACAAAACCGTTAAAGCTCCTGTTCAAAAATTATGCTCCGAAATCAACTTCTGTCACCTCAGTGCTACATATTGCAATGGTACCTAAAGTTTAAAGCAGAAATAGGGGCACTTTTGAAATTTTCATTTTTGACCAATTCGATAGGTCCGGGGCTAAGGTAAGCTGTCATATTTCACAAAACCGTTAAAGCTCCTGTTCAAAAATAATGCTCCGAAATCAACTTCTGTCACCTCAGTGATACATTTTGGAATGGTACCTAAAGTTTAAAGCAGAAATAGGGGCACTTTTGAAATTTTCATTTTTGACCAATTCGATAGGTCCGGGGCTTAGGTAAGTTTTCATATGTCACAAAACCGTTAAAGCTCCTGTTCAAAAATTATGCTCCGAAATCAACTTCTGTCACCTCAGTGCTACATATTGCAATGGTACCTAAAGTTTAAAGCAGAAAGAGGGGCACTTTTGAAATTTTCATTTTTGACCAATTCGATAGGTCCGGGGCTAAGGTAAGCTATCATATTTCACAAAACCGTTAAAGCTCCTGTTCAAAAATTATGCTCCGAAATCAACTTCTGTCACCTCAGTGATACATTTTGGAATGGTACCTAAAGTTTAAAGCAGAAATAGGGGCACTTTTGAAATTTTCATTTTTGACCAATTCGATAGGTCCGGGGCTTAGGTAAGTTATCATATGTCACAAAACCGTTAAAGCTCCTGTTCAAAAATGATGCTCCGAAATCAACTTCTGTCACCTCAGTGCTACATATTGCAATGGTACCTAAAGTTTAAAGCAGAAATTGGGGCACTTTTAAAATTTTCATTTTTGACCAATTCGATATGTCCGGGGCTTAGGTAAGTTATCATATGTCACAAAACCGTTAAAGCTCTTGTTCAAAAATTATGCTCCGAAATCAACTTCTGTCACCTCAGTGATACATTTTGGAATAGTACCTAAAGTTTAAAGCAGAAATTTGTGAACTTTAAAAATTTTCATTTTTGACCAGTTCGATAGGTACGGGGCTTAGGTAAGTTATCAAATGTCACAAAATCGATAAAACTCCTGTTCAAAAATGATGCTCCAAAATAAACTTCTGTCACCTCAGTGATACATTTTGGAATAGTACCTAAAGTTTAAAGCAGAAATAGGGGAACTTTTGAAATTTTCATTTTTGACCAATTCGATAGGTCCGGTGCTTAGGTAAGTTATCATATTTCACAAAACCGTTAAAGCTCCTGTTCAAAAATTATGCTCCGAAATCATCTTCTGTCACCTCAGTGATACATTTTGGAATGGTACCTAAAGTTTAAAGCAGAAATAGGGGCACTTTTGAAATTTTCATTTTTGACCAATTCGATAGGTCCGGGGCTTAGGTAAGTTATCATATGTCACAAAACCGTTAAAGCTCATGTTCAAAAATTATGCTCCGATATCAAGTTCTGTCACCTCAGTGCTACATATTGCAATGGTACCTAAAGTTTAAAGCAGAAATTGGGGCACTTTTAAAATTTTCATTTTTGACCAATTCGATAGGTCCGGGGCTTAGGTAAGTTATCATATGTCACAAAACCGTTAAAGCTCCTGTTCAAAAATTATGCTCCGAAATCAACTTCTGTCACCTCAGTGATACATTTTGGAATAGTACCTAAAGTTTAAAGCAGAAATAGGGGAACTTTTGAAATTTTCATTTTTGACCAATTCGATAGGTCCGGGGCTTAGGTAAGTTATCATATTTCACAAAACCATTAAAGCTCCTGTTCAAAAATTATGCTCCGAAATCAACTTCTGTCACCTCAGTGCTACATATTGCAATGGTACCTAAAGTTTAAAGCAGAAATAGGGGCACTTTTGAAATTTTCATTTTTGACCAATTCGATAGGTCCGGGGCTTAGGTAAGTTATCATATTTCACAAAACCGTTAAAGCTCCTGTTCAAAAATTATGCTCCGAAATCATCTTCTGTCACCTCAGTGATACATTTTGGAATGGTACCTAAAGTTTAAAGCAGAAATAGGGGCACTTTTAAAGTTTTCATTTTTGACCAATTCGATAGGTCCGGGGCTTATGTAAGTTATCATATTTCACAAAACCGTTAAAGCTCCTGTTCAAAAATTATGCTCCGAAATCATCTTCTGTCACCTCAGTGATACATTTTGGAATGGTACCTAAAGTTTAAAGCAGAAATAGGGGCACTTTTGAAATTTTCATTTTTTGATCAATTCGATAGGTCCGGGGCTTAGGTAAGTTATCATATGTCACAAAACCGTTAAAGCTCATGTTCAAAAATTATGCTCCAATATCAAGTTCTGTCACCTCAGTGCTACATATTGCAATGGTACCTAAAGTTTAAAGCAGAAATTGGGGCACTTTTAAAGTTTTCATTTTTGACCAATTCGATAGGTCCGGGGCTTATGTAAGTTATCATATTTCACAAAACCGTTAAAGCTCCTGTTCAAAAATTATGCTCCGAAATCATCTTCTGTCACCTCAGTGATACATTTTGGAATGGTACCTAAAGTTTAAAGCAGAAATAGGGGCACTTTTGAAATTTTCATTTTTGATCAATTCGATAGGTCCGGGGCTTAGGTAAGTTATCATATGTCACAAAACCGTTAAAGCTCATGTTCAAAAATTATGCTCCAATATCAAGTTCTGTCACCTCAGTGCTACATATTGCATTGGTACCTAAAGTTTAAAGCAGAAATTGGGGCACTTTTAAAATTTTCATTTTTGACCAATTCGATAGGTCCGGGGCTTAGGTAAGTTATCATATGTCACAAAACCGTTAAAGCTCCTGTTCAAAAATTATGCTCCGAAATCAACTTCTGTCACCTCAGTGATACATTTTGGAATAGTACCTAAAGTTTAAAGCAGAAATAGGGGCACTTTTGAAATTTTCATTTTTGACCAGTTCGATAGGTCCGGGGCTTAGGTAAGTTATCAAATGTCACAAAATCGATAAAACTCCTGTTCAAAAATGATGCTCCAAAATCAACTTCTGTCACCTCAGTGATACATTTTGGAATAGTACCTAAAGTTTAAAGCAGAAATTGGGGCACTTTTGAAATGTTCATTTTTGACCAATTCGATAGGTCCGGGGCTTAGGTAAGTTATCATATGTCACAAAATCGATAAAACTCCTGTTCAAAAATGATGCTCCAAAATCAACTTCTGTCACCTCAGTGATACATTTTGGAATAGTACCTAAAGTTTAAAGCAGAAATTGGGGCACTTTTGAAATTTTCATTTTTGAAAAATTCGATAGGTCCGGGGCTTAGGTAAGTTATCATATGTCACAATACCGTTAAAGCACCTGTTGAAAAATAATGCTCCAAAATCAACTTCTGTCACCTCAGTGATACATTTTGGAATAGTACCTAAAGTTTAAAGCAGAAATTGGGGAACTTTTACATTTTTCATTTTTGACCAATTCGATAGGTCCGGGGCTTAGGTAAGCTATCATATTTCACAAAACAGTTAAAGCTCCTGTTAAAAAATTATGCTCCGAAATCAACTTCTGTCACCTCAGTGATACATTTTGGAATGGTACCTAAAGTTTAAAGCAGAAATAGGGGCACTTTTGAAATTTTCATTTTTGACCAATTCGATATGTCCGGGGCTTAGGTAAGTTATCATATGTCACAAAACCGTTAAAGCTCCTGTTCAAAAATTATGCTCCGAAATCAACTTCTGTCACCTCAGTGATACATTTTGGAATGGTACCTAAAGTTTAAAGCAGAATTTGGTGAACTTTTAAAATTTTCATTTTTGACCAGTTCGATAGGTCCGGGGCTTAGGTAACTTATCATATGTCACAATACCGTTAAAGCACCTGTTGAAAAATAATGCTCCAAAATCAACTTCTGTCACCTCAGTGATACATTTTGGAATGGTACCTAAAGTTTAAAGCAGAAATAGGGGCACTTTTGAAATTTTCATTTTTGACCAATTCGATAGGTCCGGGGCTTAGGTAAGTTATCATATGTCACAAAACCGTTAAAGCTCCTGTTCAAAAATTATGCTCCGAAATCAACTTCTGTCACCTCAGTGCTACATATTGCAATGGTACCTAAAGTTTAAAGCAGAAATAGGGGCACTTTTGTAATTTTCATTTTTGACCAATTCGATAGGTCCGGGGCTAAGGTAAGCTATCATATTTCACAAAACCGTTAAAGCTCCTGTTCAAAAATAATGCTCCGAAATCAACTTCTGTCACCTCAGTGATACATTTTGGAATGGTACCTAAAGTTTAAAGCAGAAATAGGGGCACTTTTGAAATTTTCATTTTTGACCAATTCGATAGGTCCGGGGCTTAGGTAAGTTTTCATATGTCACAAAACCGTTAAAGCTCCTGTTCAAAAATTATGCTCCGAAATCAACTTCTGTCACCTCAGTGCTACATATTGCAATGGTACCTAAAGTTTAAAGCAGAAAGAGGGGCACTTTTGAAATTTTCATTTTTGACCAATTCGATAGGTCCGGGGCTAAGGTAAGCTATCATATTTCACAAAACCGTTAAAGCTCCTGTTCAAAAATTATGCTCCGAAATCAACTTCTGTCACCTCAGTGATACATTTTGGAATGGTACCTAAAGTTTAAAGCAGAAATAGGGGCACTTTTGAAATTTTCATTTTTGACCAATTCGATAGGTCCGGGGCTTAGGTAAGTTTTCATATGTCACAAAACCGTTAAAGCTCCTGTTCAAAAATGATGCTCCGAAATCAACTTCTGTCACCTCAGTGCTACATATTGCAATGGTACCTAAAGTTTAAAGCAGAAATTGGGGCACTTTTAAAATTTTCATTTTTGACCAATTCGATATGTCCGGGGCTTAGGTAAGTTATCATATGTCACAAAACCGTTAAAGCTCTTGTTCAAAAATTATGCTCCGAAATCAACTTCTGTCACCTCAGTGATACATTTTGGAATAGTACCTAAAGTTTAAAGCAGAAATTGGTGAACTTTTAAAATTTTCATTTTTGACCAGTTCGATAGGTACGGGGCTTAGGTAAGTTATCAAATGTCACAAAATCGATAAAACTCCTGTTCAAAAATGATGCTCCAAAATAAACTTCTGTCACCTCAGTGATACATTTTGGAATAGTACCTAAAGTTTAAAGCAGAAATAGGGGAACTTTTGAAATTTTCATTTTTGACCAATTCGATAGGTCCGGGGCTTAGGTAAGTTATCATATTTCACAAAACCGTTAAAGCTCCTGTTCAAAAATTATGCTCCGAAATCATCTTCTGTCACCTCAGTGATACATTTTGGAATGGTACCTAAAGTTTAAAGCAGAAATAGGGGCACTTTTGAAATTTTCATTTTTGACCAATTCGATAGGTCCGGGGCTTAGGTAAGTTATCATATGTCACAAAACCGTTAAAGCTCATGTTCAAAAATTATGCTCCGATATCAAGTTCTGTCACCTCAGTGCTACATATTGCAATGGTACCTAAAGTTTAAAGCAGAAATTGGGGCACTTTTAAAATTTTCATTTTTGACCAATTCGATAGGTCCGGGGCTTAGGTAAGTTATCATATGTCACAAAACCGTTAAAGCTCCTGTTCAAAAATTATGCTCCGAAATCAACTTCTGTCACCTCAGTGATACATTTTGGAATAGTACCTAAAGTTTAAAGCAGAAATAGGGGAACTTTTGAAATTTTCATTTTTGACCAATTCGATAGGTCCGGGGCTTAGGTAAGTTATCATATTTCACAAAACCGTTAAAGCTCCTGTTCAAAAATTATGCTCCGAAATCATCTTCTGTCACCTCAGTGATACATTTTGGAATGGTACCTAAAGTTTAAAGCAGAAATAGGGGCACTTTTAAAGTTTTCATTTTTGACCAATTCGATAGGTCCGGGGCTTAGGTAAGTTATCATATGTCACAAAATCGATAAAACTCCTGTTCAAAAATGATGCTCCAAAATCAACTTCTGTCACCTCAGTGATACATTTTGGAATAGTACCTAAAGTTTAAAGCAGAAATTGGGGCACTTTTGAAATTTTCATTTTTGACCAATTCGATAGGTCCGGGGCTTAGGTAAGTTATCATATGTCACAATACCGTTAAAGCACCTGTTGAAAAATAATGCTCCAAAATCAACTTCTGTCACCTCAGTGATACATTTTGGAATAGTACCTAAAGTTTAAAGCAGAAATAGGGGAACTTTTGAAATTTTCATTTTTGACCAATTCGATAGGTCCGGGGCTTAGGTAAGTTATCATATTTCACAAAACCGTTAAAGCTCCTGTTCAAAAATTATGCTCCGAAATCAACTTCTGTCACCTCAGTGCTACATATTGCAATGGTACCTAAAGTTTAAAGCAGAAATAGGGGCACTTTTGAAATTTTCATTTTTGACCAATTCGATAGGTCCGGGGCTTAGGTAAGTTATCATATTTCACAAAACCGTTAAAGCTCCTGTTCAAAAATTATGCTCCGAAATCATCTTCTGTCACCTCAGTGATACATTTTGGAATGGTACCTAAAGTTTAAAGCAGAAATAGGGGCACTTTTGAAATTTTCATTTTTGATCAATTCGATAGGTCCGGGGCTTAGGTAAGTTATCATATGTCACAAAACCGTTAAAGCTCATGTTCAAAAATTATGCTCCGATATCAAGTTCTGTCACCTCAGTGCTACATATTGCAATGGTACCTAAAGTTTAAAGCAGAAATTGGGGCACTTTTAAAGTTTTCATTTTTGACCAATTCGATAGGTCCGGGGCTTATGTAAGTTATCATATTTCACAAAACCGTTAAAGCTCCTGTTCAAAAATTATGCTCCGAAATCATCTTCTGTCACCTCAGTGATACATTTTGGAATGGTACCTAAAGTTTAAAGCAGAAATAGGGGCACTTTTGAAATTTTCATTTTTGATCAATTCGATAGGTCCGGGGCTTAGGTAAGTTATCATATGTCACAAAACCGTTAAAACTCATGTTCAAAAATTATGCTCCAATATCAAGTTCTGTCACCTCAGTGCTACATATTGCAATGGTACCTAAAGTTTAAAGCAGAAATTGGGGCACTTTTAAAATTTTCATTTTTGACCAATTCGATAGGTCCGGGGCTTAGGTAAGTTATCATATGTCACAGAACCGTTAAAGCTCCTGTTCAAAAATTATGCTCCGAAATCAACTTCTGTCACCTCAGTGATACATTTTGGAATAGTACCTAAAGTTTAAAGCAGAAATAGGGGCACTTTTGAAATTTTCATTTTTGACCAGTTCGATAGGTCCGGGGCTTAGGTAAGTTATCAAATGTCACAAAATCGATAAAACTCCTGTTCAAAAATGATGCTCCAAAATCAACTTCTGTCACCTCAGTGATACATTTTGGAATAGTACCTAAAGTTTAAAGCAGAAATTGGGGCACTTTTGAAATGTTCATTTTTGACCAATTCGATAGGTCCAGGGCTTAGGTAAGTTATCATATGTCACAATACCGTTAAAGCACCTGTTGAAAAATAATGCTCCAAAAGCAACTTCTGTCACCTCAGTGATACATTTTGGAATAGTACCTAAAGTTTAAAGAAGAAATTGGGGCACTTTTAAAATTTTCATTTTTGACCAATTCGATAGGTCCGGGGCTTAGGTAAGTTATCATATGTCACAAAACCGTTAAAGCTCCTGTTCAAAAATTATGCTCCGAAATCAACTTCTGTCACCTCGGTGATACATTTTGGAATGGTACCTAAAGTTTAAAGCAGAAATAGGGGCACTTTTGAAATTTTCATTTTTGACCAATTCGATAGGTCCGGGGCTTAGGTAAGTTATCATATGTCACAGAACCGTTAAAGCTCCTGTTCAAAAATGATGCTCAGAAGTCAACTTCTGTCACCTCAGTGATACATTTTGGAATGGTACCTAAAGTTTAAAGCAGAAATAGGGGCACTTTTGAAATTTTCATTTTTGACAAATTCGATAGGTCCGGGGCTAAGGTAAGTTATCATATGTCACAAAACCGTTAAAGCTCTTGTTCAAAAATTATGCTCCGAAATCAACTTATGTCACCTCAGTGATACATTTTGGAATAGTACCTAAAGTTTAAAGCAGAAATTGGTGAACTTTTAAAATTTTCATTTTTGACCAGTTCGATAGGTCCGGGGCTTAGGTAAGTTATCAAATGTCACAAAATCGATAAAACTCCTGTTCAAAAATGATGCTCCAAAATCAACTTCTGTCACCTCAGTGATACATTTTGGAATAGTACCTAAAGTTTAAAGCAGAAATTGGGGCACTTTTGAAATTTTCATTTTTGACCAATTCGATAGGTCCGGGGCTTAGGTAAGTTATCATATGTCACAATACCGTTAAAGCACCTGTTGAAAAATAATGCTCCAAAATCAACTTCTGTCACCTCAGTGATACATTTTGGAATAGTACCTAAAGTTTAAAGCAGAAATTGGGGAACTTTTACATTTTTCATTTTTGACCAATTCGATAGGTCCGGGGCTTAGGTAAGTTATCATATGTCACAAAACCGTTAAAGCTCCTGTTCAAAAATTATGCTCCGAAATCAACTTCTGTCACCTCAGTGATACATTTTGGAATAGTACCTAAAGTTTAAAGCAGAAATTGGTGAACATTTAAAATTTTCATTTTTGACCAGTTCGATAGGTCCAGGGCTTAGGTAAGCTATCATATTTCACAAAACCGTTAAAGCTCCTGTTCAAAAATTATGCTCCGAAATCAACTTCTGTCACCTCAGTGATACATTTTGGAATGGTACCTAAAGTTTAAAGCAGAAATAGGGGCACTTTTGAAATTTTCATTTTTGACCAATTCGATATGTCCGGGGCTTAGGTAAGTTATCATATGTCACAAAACCGTTAAAGCTCCTGTTCAAAAATTATGCTCCGAAATCAACTTCTGTCACCTCAGTGCTACATATTGCAATGGTACCTATAGTTTAAAGCAGAAATTGGGGCACTTTTAAAATTTTCATTTTTGACCAATTCGATAGGTCCGGGGCTTAGGTAAGTTATCATATGTCACAAAACCGTTAAAGCTCCTGTTCAAAAATTATGCTCCGAAATCAACTTCTGTCACCTCGGTGACACATTTTGGAATGGTACCTAAAGTTTAAAGCAGAAATAGGGGCACTTTTGAAATTTTCAATTTTGACCAATTCGATAGGTCCGGGGCTTAGGTAAGTTATCATATGTCACAAAACCGTTAAAGCTCCTGTTCAAAAATTATGCTCCGAAATCAACTTCTGTCACCTCAGTGATACATTTTGGAATAGTACCTAAAGTTTAAAGCAGAAATTGGTGAACTTTTAAAATTTTCATTTTTGACCAGTTCGATAGGGACGGGGCTTAGGTAAGTTATCAAATGTCACAAAATCGATAAAACTCCTGTTCAAAAATGATGCTCCAAAATAAACTTCTGTCACCTCAGTGATACATTTTGGAATGGTACCTAAAGTTTAAAGCAGAAATTGGGGCACTTTTAAAATTTTCATTTTTGACCAATTCGATAGGTCCGGGGCTTAGGTAAGTTATCATATGTCACAGAACCGTTAAAGCTCCTGTTCAAAAATGATGCTCAGAAGCCAACTTCTGTCACCTCAGTGATACATTTTGGAATGGTACCTAAAGTTTAAAGCAGAAATAGGGGCACTTTTGAAATTTTCATTTTTGACCAGTTCGATAGGTTCGGGGCTTAGGTAAGTTATCATATGTCACAAAACCGTTAAAGCTCCTGTTCAAAAATTATGCTCCGAAATCAACTTCTGTCACCTCAGTGATACATTTTGGAATAGTACCTAAAGTTTAAAGCAGAAATTGGTGAACTTTTAAAATTTTCATTTTTGACCAGTTCGATAGGTCCGGGGCTTAGGTAAGTTATCAAATGTCACAAAATCGATAAAACTCCTGTTGAAAAATAATGCTCCAAAATCAACTTCTGTCACCTCAGTGATACATTTTGGAATAGTACCTAAAGTTTAAAGCAGAAATTGGGGAACTTTTACATTTTTCATTTTTGACCAATTCGATAGGTCCGGGGCTTAGGTAAGTTATCATATGTCACAAAACCGTTAAAGCTCCTGTTCAAAAATTATGCTCCGAAATCAACTTCTGTCACCTCAGTGATACATTTTGGAATAGTACCTAAAGTTTAAAGCAGAAATTGGTGAACATTTAAAATTTTCATTTTTGACCAGTTCGATAGGTCCAGGGCTTAGGTAAGCTATCATATTTCACAAAACCGTTAAAGCTCCTGTTCAAAAATTATGCTCCGAAATCAACTTCTGTCACCTCAGTGATACATTTTGGAATGGTACCTAAAGTTTGAAGCAGAAATAGGGGCACTTTTGAAATTTTCATTTTTGACCAATTCGATAGGTCCGGGGCTTAGGTAAGTTATCATATGTCACAAAACCGTTAAAGCTCCTGTTCAAAAATTATGCTCCGAAATCAACTTCTGTCACCTCAGTGATACATTTTGGAATAGTACCTAAAGTTTAAAGCAGAAATTGGTGAACTTTTAAAATTTTCATTTTTGACCAGTTCGATAGGTACGGGGCTTAGGTAAGTTATCAAATGTCACAAAATCGATAAAACTCCTGTTCAAAAATGATGCTCCAAAATAAACTTCTGTCGCCTCAGTGATACATTTTGGAATGGTACCTAAAGTTTAAAGCAGAAATTTGGGCACTTTTAAAATTTTCATTTTTGACCAATTCGATAGGTCCGGGGCTTAGGTAAGTTATCATATGTCACAGAACCGTTAAAGCTCCTGTTCAAAAATGATGCTCAGAAGCCAACTTCTGTCACCTCAGTGATACATTTTGGAATGGTACCTAAAGTTTAAAGCAGAAATAGGGGCACTTTTGAAATTTTCATTTTTGACCAGTTCGATAGGTTCGGGGCTTAGGTAAGTTATCATATGTCACAAAACCGTTAAAGCTCCTGTTCAAAAATTATGCTCCGAAATCAACTTCTGTCACCTCAGTGATACATTTTGGAATAGTACCTAAAGTTTAAAGCAGAAATTGGTGAACTTTTAAAATTTTAATTTTTGACCAGTTCGATAGGTCCGGGGCTTAGGTAAGTTATCAAATGTCACAAAATCGATAAAACTCCTGTTCAAAAATGATGCTCCAAAATCAACTTCTGTCACCTCAGTGATACATTTTGGAATAGTACCTAAAGTTTAAAGCAGAAATTGGGGCACTTTTGAAATTTTCATTTTTGACCAATTCGATAGGTCCGGGGCTTAGGTAAGTTATCATATGTCACAAAACCGTTAAAGCTCCTGTTCAAAAATTATGCTCCGAAATCAACTTCTGTCACCTCAGTGATACATTTTGGAATAGTACCTAAAGTTTAAAGCAGAAATAGGGGCACTTTTGAAATTTTCATTTTTGACCAATTCGATAGGTCCTGGGCTTAGGTAAGTTATCATATGTCACAAAACCGTTAAAGCTCCTGTTCAAAAATTATGCTCCGAAATCAACTTCTGTCACCTCAGTGATACATTTTGGAATGGTACCTAAAGTTTAAAGCAGAAATAGGGGCACTTTTGAAATTTTCATTTTTGACAAATTCGATAGGTCCGGGGCTAAGGTAAGTTATCATATGTCACAAAACCGTTAAAGCTCTTGTTCAAAAATTATGCTCCGAAATCAACTTATGTCACCTCAGTGATACATTTTGGAATAGTACCTAAAGTTTAAAGCAGAAATTGGTGAACTTTTAAAATTTTCATTTTTGACCAGTTCGATAGGTCCGGGGCTTAGGTAAGTTATCAAATGTCACAAAATCGATAAAACTCCTGTTCAAAAATGATGCTCCAAAATCAACTTCTGTCACCTCAGTGATACATTTTGGAATAGTACCTAAAGTTTAAAGCAGAAATTGGGGCACTTTTGAAATTTTCATTTTTGACCAATTCGATAGGTCCGGGGCTTAGGTAAGTTATCATATGTCACAATACCGTTAAAGCACCTGTTCAAAAATGATGCTCCGAAATCAACTTCTGTCACCTCAGTGATACATTTTGGAATAGTACCTAAAGTTTAAAGCAGAAATTGGTGAACATTTAAAATTTTCATTTTTGACCAGTTCGATAGGTCCAGGGCTTAGGTAAGCTATCATATTTCACAAAACCGTTAAAGCTCCTGTTCAAAAATTATGCTCCGAAATCAACTTCTGTCACCTCAGTGATACATTTTGGAATGGTACCTAAAGTTTAAAGCAGAAATAGGGGCACTTTTGAAATTTTCATTTTTGACCAATTCGATATGTCCGGGGCTTAGGTAAGTTATCATATGTCACAAAACCGTTAAAGCTCCTGTTCAAAAATTATGCTCCGAAATCAACTTCTGTCACCTCAGTGCTACATATTGCAATGGTACCTATAGTTTAAAGCAGAAATTGGGGCACTTTTAAAATTTTCATTTTTGACCAATTCGATAGGTCCGGGGCTTAGGTAAGTTATCATATGTCACAAAACCGTTAAAGCTCCTGTTCAAAAATTATGCTCCGAAATCAACTTCTGTCACCTCGGTGACACATTTTGGAATGGTACCTAAAGTTTAAAGCAGAAATAGGGGCACTTTTGAAATTTTCAATTTTGACCAATTCGATAGGTCCGGGGCTTAGGTAAGTTATCATATGTCACAAAACCGTTAAAGCTCCTGTTCAAAAATTATGCTCCGAAATCAACTTCTGTCACCTCAGTGATACATTTTGGAATAGTACCTAAAGTTTAAAGCAGAAATTGGTGAACTTTTAAAATTTTCATTTTTGACCAGTTCGATAGGTACGGGGCTTAGGTAAGTTATCAAATGTCACAAAATCGATAAAACTCCTGTTCAAAAATGATGCTCCAAAATAAACTTCTGTCACCTCAGTGATACATTTTGGAATGGTACCTAAAGTTTAAAGCAGAAATAGGGGCACTTTTGAAATTTTCATTTTTGACCAGTTCGATAGGTTCGGGGCTTAGGTAAGTTATCATATGTCACAAAACCGTTAAAGCTCCTGTTCAAAAATTATGCTCCGAAATCAACTTCTGTCACCTCAGTGATACATTTTGGAATAGTACCTAAAGTTTAAAGCAGAAATTGGTGAACTTTTAAAATTTTCATTTTTGACCAGTTCGATAGGTCCGGGGCTTAGGTAAGTTATCAAATGTCACAAAATCGATAAAACTCCTGTTGAAAAATAATGCTCCAAAATCAACTTCTGTCACCTCAGTGATACATTTTGGAATAGTACCTAAAGTTTAAAGCAGAAATTGGGGAACTTTTACATTTTTCATTTTTGACCAATTCGATAGGTCCGGGGCTTAGGTAAGTTATCATATGTCACAAAACCGTTAAAGCTCCTGTTCAAAAATTATGCTCCGAAATCAACTTCTGTCACCTCAGTGATACATTTTGGAATAGTACCTAAAGTTTAAAGCAGAAATTGGTGAACATTTAAAATTTTCATTTTTGACCAGTTCGATAGGTCCAGGGCTTAGGTAAGCTATCATATTTCACAAAACCGTTAAAGCTCCTGTTCAAAAATTATGCTCCGAAATCAACTTCTGTCACCTCAGTGATACATTTTGGAATGGTACCTAAAGTTTAAAGCAGAAATAGGGGCACTTTTGAAATTTTCATTTTTGACCAATTCGATAGGTCCGGGGCTTAGGTAAGTTATCATATGTCACAAAACCGTTAAAGCTCCTGTTCAAAAATTATGCTCCGAAATCAACTTCTGTCACCTCAGTGATACATTTTGGAATAGTACCTAAAGTTTAAAGCAGAAATTGGTGAACTTTTAAAATTTTCATTTTTGACCAGTTCGATAGGTACGGGGCTTAGGTAAGTTATCAAATGTCACAAAATCGATAAAACTCCTGTTCAAAAATGATGCTCCAAAATAAACTTCTGTCGCCTCAGTGATACATTTTGGAATGGTACCTAAAGTTTAAAGCAGAAATTGGGGCACTTTTAAAATTTTCATTTTTGACCAATTCGATAGGTCCGGGGCTTAGGTAAGTTATCATATGTCACAGAACCGTTAAAGCTCCTGTTCAAAAATGATGCTCAGAAGCCAACTTCTGTCACCTCAGTGATACATTTTGGAATGGTACCTAAAGTTTAAAGCAGAAATAGGGGCACTTTTGAAATTTTCATTTTTGACCAGTTCAATAGGTTTGGGGCTTAGGTAAGTTATCATATGTCACAAAACCGTTAAAGCTCCTGTTCAAAAATTATGCTCCGAAATCAACTTCTGTCACCTCAGTGATACATTTTGGAATAGTACCTAAAGTTTAAAGCAGAAATTGGTGAACTTTTAAAATTTTCATTTTTGACCAGTTCGATAGGTCCGGGGCTTAGGTAAGTTATCAAATGTCACAAAATCGATAAAACTCCTGTTCAAAAATGATGCTCCAAAATCAACTTCTGTCACCTCAGTGATACATTTTGGAATAGTACCTAAAGTTTAAAGCAGAAATTGGGGCACTTTTGAAATTTTCATTTTTGACCAATTCGATAGGTCCGGGGCTTAGGTAAGTTATCATATGTCAC
This sequence comes from Pseudophryne corroboree, assembly GCF_028390025.1. Taxonomy (NCBI): domain Eukaryota; kingdom Metazoa; phylum Chordata; class Amphibia; order Anura; family Myobatrachidae; genus Pseudophryne; species Pseudophryne corroboree. The sequence continues at coordinate 1,219,278 of NW_026968356.1, forward strand.
AAAACCGTTAAAGCTCCTGTTCAAAAATTATGCTCCGAAATCAACTTCTGTCACCTCAGTGATACATTTTGGAATAGTACCTAAAGTTTAAAGCAGAAATAGGGGCACTTTTGAAATTTTCATTTTTGACCAATTCGATAGGTCCTGGGCTTAGGTAAGTTATCATATGTCACAAAACCGTTAAAGCTCCTGTTCAAAAATTATGCTCCGAAATCAACTTCTGTCACCTCAGTGCTACATATTGCAATGGTACCTAAAGTTTAAAGCAGAAATTGGGGCACTTTTAAAATTTTCATTTTTGACCAATTCGATAGGTCCGGGGCTTAGGTAAGTTATCATATGTCACAAAACCGTTAAAGCTCCTGTTCAAAAATTATGCTCTGAAATCAACTTCTGTCACCTCGGTGACACATTTTGGAATGGTACCTAAAGTTTAAAGCAGAAATAGGTGCACTTTTGAAATTTTTATTTTTGACCAATTCGATAGGTCCGGGGCTTAGGTAAGTTATCATATGTCACAGAACCGTTAAAGCTCCTGTTCAAAAATGATGCTCAGAAGCCAACTTCTGTCACCTCAGTGATACATTTTGGAATGGTACCTAAAGTTTAAAGCAGAAATAGGGGCACTTTTGAAATTTTCATTTTTGACCAATTCGATAGGTCCGGGGCTTAGGTAAGTTATCATATGTCACAAAACCGTTAAAGCTCCTGTTCAAAAATTATGCTCCGAAATCAACTTCTGTCACCTCAGTGATACATTTTGGAATAGTACCTAAAGTTTAAAGCAGAAATTGGTGAACTTTTAAAATTTTCATTTTTGACCAGTTCGATAGGTACGGGGTTTAGGTAAGTTATCAAATGTCACAAAATCGATAAAACTCCTGTTCAAAAATGATGCTCCAAAATAAACTTCTGTCACCTCAGTGCTACATATTGCAATGGTACCTAAAGTTTAAAGCAGAAATAGGGGCACTTTTGAAATTTTCATTTTTGACCAATTCGATAGGTTCGGGGCTTAGGTAAGTTATCATAATTCACAAAACCGTTAAAGCTCCTGTTCAAAAATTATGCTCCGAAATCATCTTCTGTCACCTCAGTGATACATTTTGGAATGGTACCTAAAGTTTAAAGCAGAAATAGGGGCACTTTTGAAATTTTCATTTTTGACCAATTCGATAGGTCCGGGGCTTAGGTAAGTTATCATATGTCACAAAACCGTTAAAGCTCCTGTTCAAAAATTATGCTCCGATATCAACTTCTGTCACCTCAGTGCTACATATTGCAATGGTACCTAAAGTTTAAAGCAGAAATTGGGGCACTTTTAAAATTTTCATTTTTGACCAATTCGATAGGTCCGGGGCTTAGGTAAGTTATCATATGTCAAAGAACCGTTAAAGCTCCTGTTCAAAAATGATGCTCAGAATCCAACTTCTGTCACCTCAGTGATACATTTTGGAATGGTACCTAAAGTTTAAAGCAGAAATAGGGGCACTTTTGAAATTTTCATTTTTGACCAGTTCGATAGGTTCGGGGCTTAGGTAAGTTATCATATGTCACAAAACCGTTAAAGCTCCTGTTCAAAAATTATGCTCCGAAATCAACTTCTGTCACCTCAGTGATACATTTTGGAATAGTACCTAAAGTTTAAAGCAGAAATTGGGGAACTTTTACATTTTTAATTTTTGACCAGTTCGATAGGTCCGGGGCTTAGGTAAGTTATCAAATGTCACAAAATCGATAAAACTCCTGTTTAAAAATGATGCTCCAAAATCAACTTCTGTCACCACAGTGATACATTTTGGAATAGTACCTAAAGTTTAAAGCAGAAATAGGGGCACTTTTGAAATTTTCATTTTTGACCAATTCGATAGGTCCGGGGCTTAGGTAAGTTATCATATGTCACAATACCGTTAAAGCACCTGTTGAAAAATAATGCTCCAAAATCAACTTCTGTCACCTCAGTGATACATTTTGGAATAGTACCTAAAGTTTAAAGCAGAAATTGGGGAACTTTTACATTTTTCATTTTTGACCAATTCGATAGGTCCGGGGCTTAGGTAAGCTATCATATTTCACAAAACCGTTAAAGCTCCTGTTCAAAAATTATGCTCCGAAATCAACTTCTGTCTCCTCAGTGCTACATATTGCAATGGTACCTAAAGTTTAAAGCAGAAATTGGGGCACTTTTAAAATTTTCATTTTTGACCAATTCGATAGGTTCGGGGCTTAGGTAAGTTATCATATTTCACAAAACCGTTAAAGCTCCTGTTCAAAAATTATGCTCCGAAATCATCTTCTGTCACCTCAGTGATACATTTTGGAATGGTACCTAAAGTTTAAAGCAGAAATAGGGGCACTTTTGAAATTTTCATTTTTGACCAATCGATAGGTCCGGGGCTTAGGTAAGTTATCATACGTCACAAAACCGTTAAAGCTCCTGTTCAAAAATTATGCTCCGAAATCAACTTCTGTCACCTCAGTGATACATTTTGGAATAGTACCTAAAGTTTAAAGCAGAAATTGGGGAACTTTTACATTTTTAATTTTTGACCAGTTCGATAGGTCCGGGGCTTAGGTAAGTTATCAAATGTCACAAAATCGATAAAACTCCTGTTTAAAAATGATGCTCCAAAATCAACTTCTGTCACCTCAGTGATACATTTTGGAATAGTACCTAAAGTTTAAAGCAGAAATAGGGGCACTTTTGAAATTTTCATTTTTGACCAATTCGATAGGTCCGGGGCTTAGGTAAGTTATCATATGTCACAATACCGTTAAAGCACCACCTGTTGAAAAATAATGCTCCAAAATCAACTTCTGTCACCTCAGTGATACATTTTGGAATAGTACCTAAAGTTTAAAGCAGAAATTGGGGAACTTTTACATTTTTCATTTTTGACCAATTCGATAGGTCCGGGGCTTAGGTAAGCTATCATATTTCACAAAACCGTTAAAGCACCTGTTCAAAAATTATGCTCCGAAATCAACTTCTGTCACCTCAGTGATACATTTTGGAATGGTACCTAAAGTTTAAAGCAGAAATAGGGGCACTTTTGAAATTTTCATTTTTGACCAATTCGATAGGTCCGGGGCTTAGGTAAGTTATCATATGTCACAAAACCGTTAAAGCTCCTGTTAAAAAATTATGCTCCGAAATCAACTTCTGTCACCTCAGTGCTACATATTGCAATGGTACCTAAAGTTTAAAGCAGAAATTGGGGAACTTTTACATTTTTAATTTTTGACCAGTTCGATAGGTCCGGGGCTTAGGTAAGTTATCAAATGTCACAAAATCGATAAAACTCCTGTTTAAAAATGATGCTCCAAAATCAACTTCTGTCACCTCAGTGATACATTTTGGAATAGTACCTAAAGTTTAAAGCAGAAATAGGGGCACTTTTGAAATTTTCATTTTTGACCAATTCGATAGGTCCGGGGCTTAGGTAAGTTATCATATGTCACAATACCGTTAAAGCACCTGTTGAAAAATAATGCTCCAAAATCAACTTCTGTCACCTCAGTGATACATTTTGGAATAGTACCTAAAGTTTAAAGCAGAAATTGGGGAACTTTTACATTTTTCATTTTTGACCAATTCGATAGGTCCGGGGCTTAGGTAAGCTATCATATTTCACAAAACCGTTAAAGCTCCTGTTCAAAAATTATGCTCCGAAATCAACTTCTGTCACCTCAGTGATACATTTTGGAATGGTACCTAAAGTTTAAAGCAGAAATAGGGGCACTTTTGAAATTTTCATTTTTGACCAATTCGATAGGTCCGGGGCTTAGGTAAGTTATCATATGTCACAAAACCGTTAAAGCTCCTGTTAAAAAATTATGCTCCGAAATCAACTTCTGTCACCTCAGTGCTACATATTGCAATGGTACCTAAAGATTAAAGCAGAAATTGGGGCACTTTTAAAATTTTCATTTTTGACCAATTCGATAGGTCCGGGGCTTAGGTAAGTTATCATATGTCACAAAACCGTTAAAGCTCCTGTTCAAAAATGATGCTCAGAAGCCAACTTCTGTCACCTCAGTGATACATTTTGGAATGGTACCTAAAGTTTAAAGCAGAAATAGGGGCACGTTTGAAATTTTCATTTTTGACCAGTTCGATAGGTCCGGGGCTTAGGTAAGTTATCAAATGTCACAAAATCGATAAAACTCCTCTTCAAAAATGATGCTCCAAAATCAACTTCTGTCACCTCAGTGATACATTTTGGAATAGTACCTAAAGTTTAAAGCAGAAATTGGGGCACTTTTAAAATTTTCATTTTTGACCAATTCGATAGGTCCGGGGCTTTGGTAACTTATCATATGTCACAATACCGTTAAAGCACCTGTTGAAAAATAATGCTCCAAAATCAACTTCTGTCACCTCAGTGATACATTTTGGAATAGTACCTAAAGTTTAAAGCAGAAATTGGGGAACTTTTACATTTTTCATTTTTGACCAGTTCGATAGGTTCGGGGTTTAGGTAAGTTATCAAATGTCACAAAATCGATAAAACTCCTGTTTAAAAATGATGCTCCAAAATCAACTTCTGTCACCTCAGTGATACATTTTGGAATAGTACCTAAAGTTTAAAGCAGAAATTGGGGCACTTTTGAAATTTTCATTTTTGACCAATTCGATAGGTCCGGGGCTTAGGTAAGTTATCATATGTCACAATACCGTTAAAGCATCTGTTGAAAAATAATGCTCCAAAATCAACTTCTGTCACCTCAGTGATACATTTTGGAATAGTACCTAAAGTTTAAAGCAGAAATTGGGGAACTTTTACATTTTTCATTTTTGACCAATTCGATAGGTCCGGGGCTTAGGTAAGCTATCATATTTCACAAAACCGTTAAAGCTCCTGTTCAAAAATTATGCTCCGAAATCAACTTCTGTCACCTCAGTGCTACATATTGCAATGGTACCTAAAGTTTAAAGCAGAAATTGGGGCACTTTTAAAATTTTCATTTTTGACCAATTCGATAGGTCCGGGTCTTAGGTAAGTTATCATATGTCACAAAACCGTTAAAGCTCCTGTTCAAAAATTATGCTCTGAAATCAACTTCTGTCACCTCGGTGACACATTTTGGAATGGTACCTAAAGTTTAAAGCAGAAATAGGTGCACTTTTGAAATTTTTATTTTTGACCAATTCGATAGGTCCGGGGCTTAGGTAAGTTATCATATGTCACAGAACCGTTAAAGCTCCTGTTCAAAAATGATGCTCAGAAGCCAACTTCTGTCACCTCAGTGATACATTTTGGAATGGTACCTAAAGTTTAAAGCAGAAATAGGGGCACTTTTGAAATTTTCATTTTTGACCAAATCGATAGGTCCGGGGCTTGGGTAAGTTATCATATGTCACAAAACCGTTAAAGCTCCTGTTCAAAAATTATGCTCCGAAATCAACTTCTGTCACCTCAGTGATACATTTTGGAATAGTACCTAAAGTTTAAAGCAGAAATTGGTGAACTTTTAAAATTTTCATTTTAGACCAGTTCGATAGGTACGGGGTTTAGGTAAGTTATCAAATGTCACAAAATCGATAAAACTCCTGTTCAAAAATGATGCTCCAAAATAAACTTCTGTCACCTCAGTGCTACATATTGCAATGGTACCTAAAGTTTAAAGCAGAAATAGGGGCACTTTTGAAATTTTCATTTTTGACCAATTCGATAGGTCCGGGGCTTAGGTAAGTTATCATATTTCACAAAACCGTTAAAGCTCCTGTTCAAAAATTATGCTCCGAAATCATCTTCTGTCACCTCAGTGATACATTTTGGAATGGTACCTAAAGTTTAAAGCAGAAATAGGGGCACTTTTGAAATTTTCATTTTTGACCAATTCGATAGGTCCGGGGCTTAGGTAAGTTATCATATGTCACAAAACTGTTAAAGCTCCTGTTCAAAAATTATGCTCCGATATCAACTTCTGTCACCTCAGTGCTACATATTGCAATGGTACCTAAAGTTTAAAGCAGAAATTGGGGCACTTTTAAAATTTTCATTTTTGACCAATTCGATAGGTCCGGGGCTTAGGTAAGTTATCATATGTCAAAGAACCGTTAAAGCTCCTGTTCAAAAATGATGCTCAGAAGCCAACTTCTGTCACCTCAGTGATACATTTTGGAATGGTACCTAAAGTTTAAAGCAGAAATAGGGGCACGTTTGAAATTTTCATTTTTGACCAGTTCGATAGGTCCGGGGCTTAGGTAAGTTATCATATGTCACAAAACCGTTAAAGCTCCTGTTCAAAAATTATGCTCCGAAATCAACTTCTGTCACCTCAGTGCTACATATTGCAATGGTACCTAAAGTTTAAAGCAGAAATTGGGGCACTTTTAAAATTTTCATTTTTGACCAATTCGATAGGTCCGGGGCTTAGGTAAGTTATCATATGTCAAAGAACCGTTAAAGCTCCTGTTCAAAAATTATGCTCCGAAATCAACTTCTGTCACCTCAGTGATACATTTTGGAATAGTACCTAAAGTTTAAAGCAGAAATTGGTGAACTTTTAAAATTTTCATTTTTGACCAGTTCGATAGGTACGGGGTTTAGGTAAGTTATCAAATGTCACAAAATCGATAAAACTCCTGTTCAAAAATGATGCTCCAAAATAAACTTCTGTCACCTCAGTGCTACATATTGCAATGGTACCTAAAGTTTAAAGAAGAAATAGGGGCACTTTTGAAATTTTCATTTTTGACCAATTCGATAGGTCCGGGGCTTAGGTAAGTTAGCATATTTCACAAAACCGTTAAAGCTCCTGTTCAAAAATTATGCTCCGAAATCATCTTCTGTCACCTCAGTGATACATTTTGGAATGGTACCTAAAGTTTAAAGCAGAAATAGGGGCACTTTTGAAATTTTCATTTTTGACCAATTCGATAGGTCCGGGGCTTAGGTAAGTTATCATATGTCACAAAACCGTTAAAGCTCCTGTTCAAAAATTATGCTCCGAAATCAACTTCTGTCACCTCAGTGCTACATATTGCAATGGTACCTAAAGTTTAAAGCAGAAATTGGGGCACTTTTAAAATTTTCATTTTTGACCAATTCGATAGGTCCGGGGCTTAGGTAAGTTATCATATGTCACAAAACCGTTAAAGCTCCTGTTCAAAAATTATGCTCTGAAATCAACTTCTGTCACCTCGGTGACACATTTTGGAATGGTACCTAAAGTTTAAAGCAGAAATAGGTGCACTTTTGAAATTTTTATTTTTGACCAATTCGATAGGTCCGGGGCTTAGGTAAGTTATCATATGTCACAGAACCGTTAAAGCTCCTGTTCAAAAATGATGCTCAGAAGCCAACTTCTGTCACCTCAGTGATACATTTTGGAATGGTACCTAAAGTTTAAAGCAGAAATAGGGGCACTTTTGAAATTTTCATTTTTGACCAATTCGATAGGTCCGGGGCTTGGGTAAGTTATCATATGTCACAAAACCGTTAAAGCTCCTGTTCAAAAATTATGCTCCGAAATCAACTTCTGTCACCTCAGTGATACATTTTGGAATAGTACCTAAAGTTTAAAGCAGAAATTGGTGAACTTTTAAAATTTTCATTTTTGACCAGTTCGATAGGTACGGGGTTTAGGTAAGTTATCAAATGTCACAAAATCGATAAAACTCCTGTTCAAAAATGATGCTCCAAAATAAACTTCTGTCACCTCAGTGCTACATATTGCAATGGTACCTAAAGTTTAAAGCAGAAATAGGGGCACTTTTGAAATTTTCATTTTTGACCAATTCGATAGGTCCGGGGCTTAGGTAAGTTATCATATTTCACAAAACCGTTAAAGCTCCTGTTCAAAAATTATGCTCCGAAATCATCTTCTGTCACCTCAGTGATACATTTTGGAATGGTACCTAAAGTTTAAAGCAGAAATAGGGGCACTTTTGAAATTTTCATTTTTGACCAATTCGATAGGTCCGGGGCTTAGGTAAGTTATCATATGTCACAAAACCGTTAAAGCTCCTGTTCAAAAATTATGCTCCGATATCAACTTCTGTCACCTCAGTGCTACATATTGCAATGGTACCTAAAGTTTAAAGCAGAAATTGGGGCACTTTTAAAATTTTCATTTTTGACCAATTCGATAGGTCCGGGGCTTAGGTAAGTTATCATATGTCAAAGAACCGTTAAAGCTCCTGTTCAAAAATGATGCTCAGAAGCCAACTTCTGTCACCTCAGTGATACATTTTGGAATGGTACCTAAAGTTTAAAGCAGAAATAGGGGCACGTTTGAAATTTTCATTTTTGACCAGTTCGATAGGTCCGGGGCTTAGGTAAGTTATCATATGTCACAAAACCGTTAAAGCTCCTGTTCAAAAATTATGCTCCGAAATCAACTTCTGTCACCTCAGTGATACATTTTGGAATAGTACCTAAAGTTTAAAGCAGAAATTGGTGAACTTTTAAAATTTTCATTTTTGACCAGTTCGATAAGTCCGGGGCTTAGGTAAGTTATCAAATGTCACAAAATCGATAAAACTCCTCTTCAAAAATGATGCTCCAAAATCAACTTCTGTCACCTCAGTGATACATTTTGGAATAGTACCTAAAGTTTAAAGCAGAAATTGGGGCACTTTTGAAATTTTCATTTTTGACCAATTCGATAGGTCCGGGGCTTAGGTAAGTTATCATATGTCACAAAATCGATAAAACTCCTCTTCAAAAATGATGCTCCAAAATCAACTTCTGTCACCTCAGTGATACATTTTGGAATAGTACCTAAAGTTTAAAGCAGAAATTGGGGCACTTTTAAAATTTTCATTTTTGACCAATTCGATAGGTCCGGGGCTTTGGTAACTTATCATATGTCACAATACCGTTAAAGCACCTGTTGAAAAATAATGCTCCAAAATCAACTTCTGTCACCTCAGTGATACATTTTGGAATAGTACCTAAAGTTTAAAGCAGAAATTGGGGAACTTTTACATTTTTCATTTTTGACCAGTTCGATAGGTTCGGGGTTTAGGTAAGTTATCAAATGTCACAAAATCGATAAAACTCCTGTTTAAAAATGATGCTCCAAAATCAACTTCTGTCACCTCAGTGATACATTTTGGAATAGTACCTAAAGTTTAAAGCAGAAATTGGGGCACTTTTGAAATTTTCATTTTTGACCAATTCGATAGGTCCGGGGCTTAGGTAAGTTATCATATGTCACAATACCTTTAAAGCACCTGTTGAAAAATAATGCTCCAAAATCAACTTCTGTCACCTCAGTGATACATTTTGGAATAGTACCTAAAGTTTAAAGCAGAAATTGGGGAACTTTTACATTTTTCATTTTTGACCAATTCGATAGGTCCGGGGCTTAGGTAAGCTATCATATTTCACAAAACCGTTAAAGCTCCTGTTCAAAAATTATGCTCCGAAATCAACTACTGTCACCTCAGTGATACATTTTGGAATGGTACCTAAAGTTTAAAGCAGAAATAGGGGCACTTTTGAAATTTTCATTTTTGACCAATTCGATAGGTCCGGGGCTTAGGTAAGTTATCATATTTCACAAAACCGTTAAAGCTCCTGTTCAAAAATTATGCTCCGAAATCATCTTCTGTCACCTCAGTGATACATTTTGGAATGGTACCTAAAGTTTAAAGCAGAAATAGGGGCACTTTTGAAATTTTCATTTTTGACCAATTCGATAGGTCCGGGGCTTAGGTAAGTTATCATATGTCACAAAACCGTTAAAGCTCCTGTTCAAAAATTATGCTCCGATATCAACTTCTGTCACCTCAGTGCTACATATTGCAATGGTACCTAAAGTTTAAAGCAGAAATTGGGGCACTTTTAAAATTTTCATTTTTGACCAATTCGATAGGTCCGGGGCTTAGGTAAGTTATCATATGTCAAAGAACCGTTAAAGCTCCTGTTCAAAAATGATGCTCAGAAGCCAACTTCTGTCACCTCAGTGATACATTTTGGAATGGTACCTAAAGTTTAAAGCAGAAATAGGGGCACTTTTGAAATTTTCATTTTTGACCAGTTCGATAGGTCCGGGGCTTAGGTAAGTTATCATATGTCACAAAACCGTTAAAGCTCCTGTTCAAAAATTATGTTCCGAAATCAACTTCTGTCACCTCAGTGATACATTTTGGAATAGTACCTAAAGTTTAAAGCAGAAATTGGTGAACTTTTAAAATTTTCATTTTTGACCAGTTCGATAGGTCCGGGGCTTAGGTAAGTTATCAAATGTCACAAAATCGATAAAACTCCTCTTCAAAAATGATGCTCCAAAATCAACTTCTGTCACCTCAGTGATACATTTTGGAATAGTACCTAAAGTTTAAAGCAGAAATTGGGGCACTTTTGAAATTTTCATTTTTGACCAATTCGATAGGTCCGGGGCTTAGGTAAGTTATCATATGTCACAAAATCGATAAAACTCCTGTTAAAAAATGATGCTCCAAAATCAACTTCTGTCACCTCAGTGATACATTTTGGAATAGTACCTAAAGTTTAAAGCAGAAATTGGGGCACTTTTAAAATTTTCATTTTTGACCAATTCGATAGGTCCGGGGCTTTGGTAACTTATCATATGTCACAATACCGTTAAAGCACCTGTTGAAAAATAATGCTCCAAAATCAACTTCTGTCACCTCAGTGATACATTTTGGAATAGTACCTAAAGTTTAAAGCAGAAATTGGGGAACTTTTACATTTTTCATTTTTGACCAGTTCGATAGGTTCGGGGTTTAGGTAAGTTATCAAATGTCACAAAATCGATAAAACTCCTGTTTAAAAATGATGCTCCAAAATCAACTTCTGTCACCTCAGTGATACATTTTGGAATAGTACCTAAAGTTTAAAGCAGAAATTGGGGCACTTTTGAAATTTTCATTTTTGACCAATTCGATAGGTCCGGGGCTTAGGTAAGTTATCATATGTCACAATACCGTTAAAGCACCTGTTGAAAAATAATGCTCCAAAATCAACTTCTGTCACCTCAGTGATACATTTTGGAATAGTACCTAAAGTTTAAAGCAGAAATTGGGGAACTTTTACATTTTTCATTTTTGACCAATTCGATAGGTCCGGGGCTTAGGTAAGCTATCATATTTCACAAAACCGTTAAAGCTCCTGTTCAAAAATTATGCTCCGAAATCAACTTCTGTCACCTCAGTGATACATTTTGGAATGGTACCTAAAGTTTAAAGCAGAAATAGGGGCACTTTTGAAATTTTCATTTTTGACCAATTCGATAGGTCCGGGGCTTAGGTAAGTTATCATATGTCACAAAACCGTTAAAGCTCCTGTTCAAAAATTATGCTCCGAAATCAACTTCTGTCACCTCAGTGCTACATATTGCAATGGTACCTAAAGTTTAAAGCAGAAATTGGGGCACTTTTAAAATTTTCATTTTTGACCAATTCGATAGGTCCGGGGCTTAGGTAAGTTATCATATGTCACAAAACCGTTAAAGCTCCTGTTCAAAAATTATGCTCCGAAATCAACTTCTGTCACCTCGGTGATACATTTTGGAATGGTACCTAAAGTTTAAAGCAGAAATTGGTGAACTTTTAAAATTTTCATTTTTGACCAGTTCGATAGGTACGGGGTTTAGGTAAGTTATCAAATGTCACAAAATCGATAAAACTCCTGTTCAAAAATGATGCTCCAAAATAAACTTCTGTCACCTCAGTGCTACATATTGCAATGGTACCTAAAGTTTAAAGCAGAAATAGGGGCACTTTTGAAATTTTCATTTTTGACCAATTCGATAGGTCCGGGGCTTAGGTAAGTTATCATATTTCACAAAACCGTTAAAGCTCCTGTTCAAAAATTATGCTCCGAAATCATCTTCTGTCACCTCAGTGATACATTTTGGAATGGTACCTAAAGTTTAAAGCAGAAATAGGGGCACTTTTGAAATTTTCATTTTTGACCAATTCGATAGGTCCGGGGCTTAGGTAAGTTATCATATGTCACAAAACCGTTAAAGCTCCTGTTCAAAAATTATGCTCCGAAATCAACTTCTGTCACCTCAGTGCTACATATTGCAATGGTACCTAAAGTTTAAAGCAGAAATTGGGGCACTTTTAAAATTTTCATTTTTGACCAATTCGATAGGTCCGGGGCTTAGGTAAGTTATCATATGTCACAAAACCGTTAAAGCTCCTGTTCAAAAATTATGCTCTGAAATCAACTTCTGTCACCTCGGTGACACATTTTGGAATGGTACCTAAAGTTTAAAGCAGAAATAGGTGCACTTTTGAAATTTTTATTTTTGACCAATTCGATAGGTCCGGGGCTTAGGTAAGTTATCATATGTCACAGAACCGTTAAAGCTCCTGTTCAAAAATGATGCTCAGAAGCCAACTTCTGTCACCTCAGTGATACATTTTGGAATGGTACCTAAAGTTTAAAGCAGAAATATGGGCACTTTTGAAATTTTCATTTTTGACCAATTCGATAGGTCCGGGGCTTGGGTAAGTTATCATATGTCACAAAACCGTTAAAGCTCCTGTTCAAAAATTATGCTCCGAAATCAACTTCTGTCACCTCAGTGATACATTTTGGAATAGTACCTAAAGTTTAAAGTAGAAATTGGTGAACTTTTAAAATTTTCATTTTTGACCAGTTCGATAGGTACGGGGTTTAGGTAAGTTATCAAATGTCACAAAATCGATAAAACTCCTGTTCAAAAATGATGCTCCAAAATAAACTTCTGTCACCTCAGTGCTACATATTGCAATGGTACCTAAAGTTTAAAGCAGAAATAGGGGCACTTTTGAAATTTTCATTTTTGACCAATTCGATAGGTCCGGGGCTTAGGTAAGTTATCATATTTCACAAAACCGTTAAAGCTCCTGTTCAAAAATTATGCTCCGAAATCATCTTCTGTCACCTCAGTGATACATTTTGGAATGGTACCTAAAGTTTAAAGCAGAAATAGGGGCACTTTTGAAATTTTCATTTTTGACCAATTCGATAGGTCCGGGGCTTAGGTAAGTTATCATATGTCACAAAACCGTTAAAGCTCCTGTTCAAAAATTATGCTCCGATATCAACTTCTGTCACCTCAGTGCTACATATTGCAATGGTACCTAAAGTTTAAAGCAGAAATTGGGGCACTTTTAAAATTTTCATTTTTGACCAATTCGATAGGTCCGGGGCTTAGGTAAGTTATCATATGTCAAAGAACCGTTAAAGCTCCTGTTCAAAAATGATGCTCAGAAGCCAACTTCTGTCACCTCAGTGATACATTTTGGAATGGTACCTAAAGTTTAAAGCAGAAATAGGGGCACTTTTGAAATTTTCATTTTTGACCAGTTCGATAGGTCCGGGGCTTAGGTAAGTTATCATATGTCACAAAACCGTTAAAGCTCCTGTTCAAAAATTATGCTCCGAAATCAACTTCTGTCACCTCAGTGATACATTTTGGAATAGTACCTAAAGTTTAAAGCAGAAATTGGTGAACTTTTAAAATTTTCATTTTTGACCAGTTCGATAGGTCCGGGGCTTAGGTAAGTTATCAAATGTCACAAAATCGATAAAACTCCTCTTCAAAAATGATGCTCCAAAATCAACTTCTGTCACCTCAGTGATACATTTTGGAATAGTACCTAAAGTTTAAAGCAGAAATTGGGGCACTTTTAAAATTTTCATTTTTGACCAATTCGATAGGTCCGGGGCTTTGGTAACTTATCATATGTCACAATACCGTTAAAGCACCTGTTGAAAAATAATGCTCCAAAATCAACTTCTGTCACCTCAGTGATACATTTTGGAATAGTACCTAAAGTTTAAAGCAGAAATTGGGGAACTTTTACATTTTTCATTTTTGACCAGTTCGATAGGTTCGGGGTTTAGGTAAGTTATCAAATGTCACAAAATCGATAAAACTCCTGTTTAAAAATGATGCTCCAAAATCAACTTCTGTCACCTCAGTGATACATTTTGGAATAGTACCTAAAGTTTAAAGCAGAAATTGGGGCACTTTTGAAATTTTCATTTTTGACCAATTCGATAGGTCCGGGGCTTAGGTAAGTTATCATATGTCACAATACCGTTAAAGCATCTGTTGAAAAATAATGCTCCAAAATCAACTTCTGTCACCTCAGTGATACATTTTGGAATAGTACCTAAAGTTTAAAGCAGAAATTGGGGAACTTTTACATTTTTCATTTTTGACCAATTCGATAGGTCCGGGGCTTAGGTAAGCTATCATATTTCACAAAACCGTTAAAGCTCCTGTTCAAAAATTATGCTCCGAAATCAACTTCTGTCACCTCAGTGATACATTTTGGAATGGTACCTAAAGTTTAAAGCAGAAATAGGGGCACTTTTGAAATTTTCATTTTTGACCAATTCGATAGGTCCGGGGCTTAGGTAAGTTATCATATGTCACAAAACCGTTAAAGCTCCTGTTCAAAAATTATGCTCCGAAATCAACTTCTGTCACCTCAGTGCTACATATTGCAATGGTACCTAAAGTTTAAAGCAGAAATTGGGGCACTTTTAAAATTTTCATTTTTGACCAATTCGATAGGTCCGGGGCTTAGGTAAGTTATCATATGTCACAAAACCGTTAAAGCTCCTGTTCAAAAATTATGCTCCGAAATCAACTTCTGTCACCTCGGTGATACATTTTGGAATGGTACCTAAAGTTTAAAGCAGAAATTGGTGAACTTTTAAAATTTTCATTTTTGACCAGTTCGATAGGTACGGGGTTTAGGTAAGTTATCAAATGTCACAAAATCGATAAAACTCCTGTTCAAAAATGATGCTCCAAAATAAACTTCTGTCACCTCAGTGCTACATATTGCAATGGTACCTAAAGTTTAAAGCAGAAATAGGGACACTTTTGAAATTTTCATTTTTGACCAATTCGATAGGTCCGGGGCTTAGGTAAGTTATCATATTTCACAAAACCGTTAAAGCTCCTGTTCAAAAATTATGCTCCGAAATCATCTTCTGTCACCTCAGTGATACATTTTGGAATGGTACCTAAAGTTTAAAGCAGAAATAGGGGCACTTTTGAAATTTTCATTTTTGACCAATTCGATAGGTCCGGGGCTTAGGTAAGTTATCATATGTCACAAAACCGTTAAAGCTCCTGTTCAAAAATTATGCTCCGAAATCAACTTCTGTCACCTCAGTGCTACATATTGCAATGGTACCTAAAGTTTAAAGCAGAAATTGGGGCACTTTTAAAATTTTCATTTTTGACCAATTCGATAGGTCCGGGGCTTAGGTAAGTTATCATATGTCACAAAACCGTTAAAGCTCCTGTTCAAAAATTATGCTCTGAAATCAACTTCTGTCACCTCGGTGACACATTTTGGAATGGTACCTAAAGTTTAAAGCAGAAATAGGTGCACTTTTGAAATTTTTATTTTTGACCAATTCGATAGGTCCGGGGCTTAGGTAAGTTATCATATGTCACAGAACCATTAAAGCTCCTGTTCAAAAATGATGCTCAGAAGCCAACTTCTGTCACCTCAGTGATACATTTTGGAATGGTACCTAAAGTTTAAAGCAGAAATATGGGCACTTTTGAAATTTTCATTTTTGACCAATTCGATAGGTCCGGGGCTTGGGTAAGTTATCATATGTCACAAAACCGTTAAAGCTCCTGTTCAAAAATTATGCTCCGAAATCAACTTCTGTCACCTCAGTGATACATTTTGGAATAGTACCTAAAGTTTAAAGTAGAAATTGGTGAACTTTTAAAATTTTCATTTTTGACCAGTTCGATAGGTACGGGGTTTAGGTAAGTTATCAAATGTCACAAAATCGATAAAACTCCTGTTCAAAAATGATGCTCCAAAATAAACTTCTGTCACCTCAGTGCTACATATTGCAATGGTACCTAAAGTTTAAAGCAGAAATAGGGGCACTTTTGAAATTTTCATTTTTGACCAATTCGATAGGTCCGGGGCTTAGGTAAGTTATCATATTTCACAAAACCGTTAAAGCTCCTGTTCAAAAATTATGCTCCGAAATCATCTTCTGTCACCTCAGTGATACATTTTGGAATGGTACCTAAAGTTTAAAGCAGAAATAGGGGCACTTTTGAAATTTTCATTTTTGACCAATTCGATAGGTCCGGGGCTTAGGTAAGTTATCATATGTCACAAAACCGTTAAAGCTCCTGTTCAAAAATTATGCTCCGATATCAACTTCTGTCACCTCAGTGCTACATATTGCAATGGTACCTAAAGTTTAAAGCAGAAATTGGGGCACTTTTAAAATTTTCATTTTTGACCAATTCGATAGGTCCGGGGCTTAGGTAAGTTATCATATGTCAAAGAACCGTTAAAACTCCTGTTCAAAAATGATGCTCAGAAGCCAACTTCTGTCACCTCAGTGATACATTTTGGAATGGTACCTAAAGTTTAAAGCAGAAATAGGGGCACTTTTGACATTTTCATTTTTGACCAGTTCGATAGGTCCGGGGCTTAGGTAAGTTATCATATGTCACAAAACCGTTAAAGCTCCTGTTCAAAAATTATGCTCCGAAATCAACTTCTGTCACCTCAGTGATACATTTTGGAATAGTACCTAAAGTTTAAAGCAGAAATTGGTGAACTTTTAAAATTTTCATTTTTGACCAGTTCGATAGGTCCGGGGCTTAGGTAAGTTATCAAATGTCACAAAATCGATAAAACTCCTCTTCAAAAATGATGCTCCAAAATCAACTTCTGTCACCTCAGTGATACATTTTGGAATAGTACCTAAAGTTTAAAGCAGAAATTGGGGCACTTTTAAAATTTTCATTTTTGACCAATTCGATAGGTCCGGGGCTTTGGTAACTTATCATATGTCACAATACCGTTAAAGCACCTGTTGAAAAATAATGCTCCAAAATCAACTTCTGTCACCTCAGTGATACATTTTGGAATAGTACCTAAAGTTTAAAGCAGAAATTGGGGAACTTTTACATTTTTCATTTTTGACCAGTTCGATAGGTTCGGGGTTTAGGTAAGTTATCAAATGTCACAAAATCGATAAAACTCCTGTTTAAAAATGATGCTCCAAAATCAACTTCTGTCACCTCAGTGATACATTTTGGAATAGTACCTAAAGTTTAAAGCAGAAATTGGGGCACTTTTGAAATTTTAATTTTTGACCAATTCGATAGGTCCGGGGCTTAGGTAAGTTATCATATGTCACAATACCGTTAAAGCACCTGTTGAAAAATAATGCTCCAAAATCAACTTCTGTCACCTCAGTGATACATTTTGGAATAGTACCTAAAGTTTAAAGCAGAAATTGGGGAACTTTTACATTTTTCATTTTTGACCAATTCGATAGGTCCGGGGCTTAGGTAAGCTATCATATTTCACAAAACCGTTAAAGCTCCTGTTCAAAAATTATGCTCCGAAATCAACTTCTGTCACCTCAGTGCTACATATTGCAATGGTACCTAAAGTTTAAAGCAGAAATTGGGGCACTTTTAAAATTTTCATTTTTGACCAATTCGATAGGTCCGGGGCTTAGGTAAGTTATCATATGTCACAAAACCGTTAAAGCTCCTGTTCAAAAATTATGCTCCGAAATCAACTTCTGTCACCTCGGTGATACATTTTGGAATGGTACCTAAAGTTTAAAGCAGAAATAGGGGCACTTTTGAAATTTTCATTTTTGACCAATTCGATAGGTCCGGGGCTTAGGTAAGTTATCATATGTCACAGAACCGTTAAAGCTCTGTTCAAAAATTATGCTCAGAAGCCAACTTCTGTCACCTCAGTGATACATTTTGGAATGGTACCTAAAGTTTAAAGCAGAAATAGGGGCACTTCTGAAATTTTCATTTTTGACCAGTTCGATAGGTCCGGGGCTTAGGTAAGTTATCATATGTCACAAAACCGTTAAAGCTCCTGTTCAAAAATTATGCTCCGAAATCAACTTCTGTCACCTCAGTGATACATTTTGGAATAGTACCTAAAGTTTAAAGCAGAAATTGGTGAACTTTTAAAATTTTCATTTTTGACCAGTTCGATAGGTCCGGGGCTTAGGTAAGTTATCAAATGTCACAAAATCGATAAAACTCCTGTTCAAAAATGATGCTCCAAAATCAACTTCTGTCACCTCAGTGATACATTTTGGAATAGTACCTAAAGTTTAAAGCAGAAATTGGGGCACTTTTGAAATTTTCATTTTTGACCAATTCGATAGGTCCGGGGCTTAGGTAAGTTATCATATGTCACAATACCGTTAAAGCACCTGTTAAAAAATAATGCTCCAAAATCAACTTCTGTCACCTCAGTGATACATTTTGGAATAGTACCTAAAGTTTAAAGCAGAAATTGGGGAACTTTTACATTTTTCATTTTTGACCAATTCGATAGGTCTGGGGCTTAGGTAAGTTATCATATGTCACAAAACCGTTAAAGCTCCTGTTCAAAAATTATGCTCCGAAATCAACTTCTGTCACCTCAGTGATACATTTTGGAATAGTACCTAAAGTTTAAAGCAGAAATTGGTGAACTTTTAAAATTTTCATTTTTGACCAGTTCGATAGGTACGGGGTTTAGGTAAGTTATCAAATGTCACAAAATCGATAAAACTCCTGTTCAAAAATGATGCTCCAAAATAAACTTCTGTCACCTCAGTGCTACATATTGCAATGGTACCTAAAGTTTAAAGCAGAAATAGGGGCACTTTTGAAATTTTCATTTTTGACCAATTCGATAGGTCCGGGGCTTAGGTAAGTTATCATATGTCACAGAACCGTTAAAGCTCCTGTTCAAAAATTATGCTCAGAAGCCAACTTCTGTCACCTCAGTGATACATTTTGGAATGGTACCTAAAGTTTAAAGCAGAAATAGGGGCACTTTTGAAATTTTCATTTTTGACCAGTTCGATAGGTCCGGGGCTTAGGTAAGTTATCATATGTCACAAAACCGTTAAAGCTCCTGTTCAAAAATTATGCTCCGAAATCAACTTCTGTCACCTCAGTGATACATTTTGGAATAGTACCTAAAGTTTAAAGCAGAAATTGGTGAACTTTTAAAATTTTCATTTTTGACCAGTTCGATAGGTCCGGGGCTTAGGTAAGTTATCAAATGTCACAAAATCGATAAAGCTCTTGTTCAAAAATTATGCTCCGAAATCAACTTCTGTCACCTCAGTGATACATTTTGGAATAGTACCTAAAGTTTAAAGCAGAAATTGGTGAACTTTTAAAATTTTCATTTTTGAACAGTTCGATAGGTACGGGGCTTAGGTAAGTTATCAAATGTCACAAAATCGATAAAACTCCTGTTCAAAAATGATGCTCCAAAATAAACTTCTGTCACCTCAGTGATACATTTTGGAATAGTACCTAAAGTTTAAAGCAGAAATAGGGGAACTTTTGAAATTTTCATTTTTGACCAATTCGATAGGTCCGGGGCTTAGGTAAGTTATCATATTTCACAAAACCGTTAAAGCTCCTGTTCAAAAATTATGCTCCGAAATCATCTTCTGTCACCTCAGTGATACATTTTGGAATGGTACCTAAAGTTTAAAGCAGAAATAGGGGCACTTTTGAAATTTTCATTTTTGACCAATTCGATAGGTCCGGGGCTTAGGTAAGTTATCATATGTCACAAAACCGTTAAAGCTCATGTTCAAAAATTATGCTCCGATATCAAGTTCTGTCACCTCAGTGCTACATATTGCAATGGTACCTAAAGTTTAAAGCAGAAATTGGGGCACTTTTAAAATTTTCATTTTTGACCAATTCGATAGGTCCGGGGCTTAGGTAAGTTATCATATGTCACAAAACCGTTAAAGCTCCTGTTCAAAAATTATGCTCCGAAATCAACTTCTGTCACCTCAGTGATACATTTTGGAATAGTACCTAAAGTTTAAAGCAGAAATAGGGGCACTTTTGAAATTTTCATTTTTGAACAGTTCGATAGGTACGGGGCTTAGGTAAGTTATCAAATGTCACAAAATCGATAAAACTCCTGTTCAAAAATGATGCTCCAAAATAAACTTCTGTCACCTCAGTGATACATTTTGGAATAGTACCTAAAGTTTAAAGCAGAAATAGGGGAACTTTTGAAATTTTCATTTTTGACCAATTCGATAGGTCCGGGGCTTAGGTAAGTTATCATATTTCACAAAACCGTTAAAGCTCCTGTTCAAAAATTATGCTCCGAAATCATCTTCTGTCACCTCAGTGATACATTTTGGAATGGTACCTAAAGTTTAAAGCAGAAATAGGGGCACTTTTGAAATTTTCATTTTTGACCAATTCGATAGGTCCGGGGCTTAGGTAAGTTATCATATGTCACAAAACCGTTAAAGCTCATGTTCAAAAATTATGCTCCGATATCAAGTTCTGTCACCTCAGTGCTACATATTGCAATGGTACCTAAAGTTTAAAGCAGAAATTGGGGCACTTTTAAAATTTTCATTTTTGACCAATTCGATAGGTCCGGGGCTTAGGTAAGTTATCATATGTCACAAAACCGTTAAAGCTCCTGTTCAAAAATTATGCTCCGAAATCAACTTCTGTCACCTCAGTGATACATTTTGGAATAGTACCTAAAGTTTAAAGCAGAAATAGGGGCACTTTTGAAATTTTCATTTTTGACCAATTCGATAGGTCCGGGGCTTAGGTAAGTTATCATATGTCACAAAACCGTTAAAGCTCCTGTTCAAAAATTATGCTCCGAAATCAACTTCTGTCACCTCAGTGCTACATATTGCAATGGTACCTAAAGTTTAAAGCAGAAATAGGGGCACTTTTGAAATTTTCATTTTTGACCAATTCGATAGGTCCGGGGCTTAGGTAAGTTATCATATTTCACAAAACCGTTAAAGCTCCTGTTCAAAAATTATGCTCCGAAATCAACTTCTGTCACCTCAGTGCTACATTTTGGAATAGTACCTAAAGTTTAAAGCAGAAATTGGTGAACTTTTAAAATTTTCATTTTTGACCAGTTCGATAGGTCCGGGGCTTAGGTAAGTTATCAAATGTCACAAAATCGATAAAACTCCTCTTCAAAAATGATGCTCCAAAATCAACTTCTGTCACCTCAGTGATACATTTTGGAATAGTACCTAAAGTTTAAAGCAGAAATTGGGGCACTTTTAAAATTTTCATTTTTGACCAATTCGATAGGTCCGGGGCTTTGGTAACTTATCATATGTCACAATACCGTTAAAGCACCTGTTGAAAAATAATGCTCCAAAATCAACTTCTGTCACCTCAGTGATACATTTTGGAATAGTACCTAAAGTTTAAAGCAGAAATTGGGGAACTTTTACATTTTTCATTTTTGACCAGTTCGATAGGTTCGGGGTTTAGGTAAGTTATCAAATGTCACAAAATCGATAAAACTCCTGTTTAAAAATGATGCTCCAAAATCAACTTCTGTCACCTCAGTGATACATTTTGGAATAGTACCTAAAGTTTAAAGCAGAAATTGGGGCACTTTTGAAATTTTCATTTTTGACCAATTCGATAGGTCCGGGGCTTAGGTAAGTTATCATATGTCACAATACCGTTAAAGCACCTGTTGAAAAATAATGCTCCAAAATCAACTTCTGTCACCTCAGTGATACATTTTGGAATAGTACCTAAAGTTTAAAGCAGAAATTGGGGAACTTTTACATTTTTCATTTTTGACCAATTCGATAGGTCCGGGGCTTAGGTAAGCTATCATATTTCACAAAACCGTTAAAGCTCCTGTTCAAAAATTATGCTCCGAAATCAACTTCTGTCACCTCAGTGATACATTTTGGAATGGTACCTAAAGTTTAAAGCAGAAATAGGGGCACTTTTGAAATTTTCATTTTTGACCAATTCGATAGGTCCGGGGCTTAGGTAAGTTATCATATGTCACAGAACCGTTAAAGCTCTGTTCAAAAATTATGCTCAGAAGCCAGCTTCTGTCACCTCAGTGATACATTTTGGAATGGTACCTAAAGTTTAAAGCAGAAATAGGGGCACTTTTGAAATTTTCATTTTTGACCAGTTCGATAGGTCCGGGGCTTAGGTAAGTTATCATATGTCACAAAACCGTTAAAGCTCCTGTTCAAAAATTATGCTCCGAAATCAACTTCTGTCACCTCAGTGATACATTTTGGAATAGTACCTAAAGTTTAAAGCAGAAATTGGTGAACTTTTAAAATTTTCATTTTTGACCAGTTCGATAGGTCCGGGGCTTAGGTAAGTTATCAAATGTCACAAAATCGATAAAACTCCTGTTCAAAAATGATGCTCCAAAATCAACTTCTGTCACCTCAGTGATACATTTTGGAATAGTATCTAAAGTTTAAAGCAGAAATTGGGGCACTTTTGAAATTTTCATTTTTGACCAATTCGATAGGTCCGGGGCTTAGGTAAGTTATCATATGTCACAATACCGTTAAAGCACCTGTTAAAAAATAATGCTCCAAAATCAACTTCTGTCACCTCAGTGATACATTTTGGAATAGTACCTAAAGTTTAAAGCAAAAATTGGGGAACTTTTACATTTTTCATTTTTGACCAATTCGATAGGTCTGGGGCTTAGGTAAGTTATCGGGTCTGGGACGCGGTATCGATGTAGTGTTTGCAGACAGCACTTTGATCGGCAGCGCTAGATAGACAGACTGTTTAGGTCGACATGTACAAGGTAGACTTGGGTTTAAAGTCGATGTCATTTTAGTCGACAAACACATTAGTACGACGTGTAACTAATCGATTCATAAAGTTAGACATACCATTGTGTTCGGCATACGCATCCTAGACGGAACATATATCGACATTGAGAAGTCCGACAATATAAATAGTATGACAACTAAAAGATCGAACGATTATAGCATCGACTTAAATTAAGCTAGACAGTTAATAGGTCGACAGGTAAATGTTAGAAATTTAACATATCGAAATTAACAAAGCTAGACAGATATTAGATCGACAAATAAAAGGTCGACTCTTAGAACATCGACTTAAATTAAGCTAGACAGTTAATAGGTCGACAGTTAAATGTTAGAAATTTAACATATCGAAATTAACAAAGGTAGACAGATATTAGATCGACAAATAAAAGGTCGACTCTTAGAACATCGACTTAAATTAAGCTAGACAGTTAATAGGTCGACAGGTAAATGTTAGAAATTTAACATATCGAAATTAACAAAGGTAGACAGATATTAGATCGACAAATAAAAGGTCGACTCTTAGAACATCGACTTAAATTAAGCTAGACAGTTAATAGGTCGACAGGTAAATGTTAGAAATTTAACGTATCGACATTAACAAAGCTATTGAGTGTGTGTGTGTGTGTGTGTGTGTGTGTGTGTGTGTGTGTGTGTCCTGCACCCCGCGATGACAGGGCGCCCTCATCAAGGCACAGCTGCAAGCCTTCACTGATGAGACGCCCATGGCTAGCCGCTAAACGGGACGCTCCTAGTCCTCCCCCACAAGGCATGGCACTACATGTCCCAGGCTGCCCTCTCACATCCCTGACAGCCCCAAGGTCTTCAAGCTATCCCTGCCTGGCAGCATGGGTTGGACAAGTAGTGAGTGTGTGGGAGTGAGTGTGTGGGAGTGAGTGTGTGTGTGTGTGTGTGTGTGTGTGTGTGTGTGTGTCCTGCACCCCGCGATGACAGGGCGCCCTCATCAAGGCACAGCTGCAAGCCTTCACTGATGAGACGCCCATGGCTAGCCGCTAAACGGGACGCTCCTAGTCCTCCCCCACAAGGCATGGCACTACATGTCCCAGGCTGCCCTCTCACATCCCTGACAGCCCCAAGGTCTTCAAGCTATCCCTGCCTGGCAGCATGGGTTGGACAAGTAGTGAGTGTGTGGGAGTGAGTGTGTGGGAGTGAGTGTGTGTGTGTGTGTGTGTGTGTGTGTCCTGCACCCCGCGATGACAGGGCGCCCTCATCAAGGCACAGCTGCAAGCCTTCACTGATGAGACGCCCATGGCTAGCCGCTAAACGGGACGCTCCTAGTCCTCCCCCACAAGGCATGGCACTACATGTCCCAGGCTGCCCTCTCACATCCCTGACAGCCCCAAGGTCTTCAAGCTATCCCTGCCTGGCAGCATGGGTTGGACAAGTAGTGAGTGTGTGGGAGTGAGTGTGTGGGAGTGAGTGTGTGTGTGTGTGTGTGTGTGTGTGTGTGTGTGTGTGTCCTGCACCCCGCGATGACAGGGCGCCCTCATCAAGGCACAGCTGCAAGCCTTCACTGATGAGACGCCCATGGCTAGCCGCTAAACGGGACGCTCCTAGTCCTCCCCCACAAGGCATGGCACTACATGTCCCAGGCTGCCCTCTCACATCCCTGACAGCCCCAAGGTCTTCAAGCTATCCCTGCCTGGCAGCATGGGTTGGACAAGTAGTGAGTGTGTGGGAGTGAGTGTGTGGGAGTGAGTGTGTGTGTGTGTGTGTGTGTGTGTGTCCTGCACCCCGCGATGACAGGGCGCCCTCATCAAGGCACAGCTGCAAGCCTTCACTGATGAGACGCCCATGGCTAGCCGCTAAACGGGACGCTCCTAGTCCTCCCCCACAAGGCATGGCACTACATGTCCCAGGCTGCCCTCTCACATCCCTGACAGCCCCAAGGTCTTCAAGCTATCCCTGCCTGGCAGCATGGGTTGGACAAGTAGTGAGTGTGTGGGAGTGAGTGTGTGGGAGTGAGTGTGTGTGTGTGTGTGTGTGTGTGTGTGTGTGTGTGTGTGTGTCCTGCACCCCGCGATGACAGGGCGCCCTCATCAAGGCACAGCTGCAAGCCTTCACTGATGAGACGCCCATGGCTAGCCGCTAAACGGGACGCTCCTAGTCCTCCCCCACAAGGCATGGCACTACATGTCCCAGGCTGCCCTCTCACATCCCTGACAGCCCCAAGGTCTTCAAGCTATCCCTGCCTGGCAGCATGGGTTGGACAAGTAGTGAGTGTGTGGGAGTGAGTGTGTGGGAGTGAGTGTGTGTGTGTGTGTGTGTGTGTGTGTGTGTGTGTGTGTCCTGCACCCCGCGATGACAGGGCGCCCTCATCAAGGCACAGCTGCAAGCCTTCACTGATGAGACGCCCATGGCTAGCCGCTAAACGGGACGCTCCTAGTCCTCCCCCACAAGGCATGGCACTACATGTCCCAGGCTGCCCTCTCACATCCCTGACAGCCCCAAGGTCTTCAAGCTATCCCTGCCTGGCAGCATGGGTTGGACAAGTAGTGAGTGTGTGGGAGTGAGTGTGTGGGAGTGAGTGTGTGTGTGTGTGTGTGTGTGTGTGTGTGTGTGTGTCCTGCACCCCGCGATGACAGGGCGCCCTCATCAAGGCACAGCTGCAAGCCTTCACTGATGAGACGCCCATGGCTAGCCGCTAAACGGGACGCTCCTAGTCCTCCCCCACAAGGCATGGCACTACATGTCCCAGGCTGCCCTCTCACATCCCTGACAGCCCCAAGGTCTTCAAGCTATCCCTGCCTGGCAGCATGGGTTGGACAAGTAGTGAGTGTGTGGGAGTGAGTGTGTGGGAGTGAGTGTGTGTGTGTGTGTGTGTGTGTGTGTCCTGCACCCCGCGATGACAGGGCGCCCTCATCAAGGCACAGCTGCAAGCCTTCACTGATGAGACGCCCATGGCTAGCCGCTAAACGGGACGCTCCTAGTCCTCCCCCACAAGGCATGGCACTACATGTCCCAGGCTGCCCTCTCACATCCCTGACAGCCCCAAGGTCTTCAAGCTATCCCTGCCTGGCAGCATGGGTTGGACAAGTAGTGAGTGTGTGGGAGTGAGTGTGTGGGAGTGAGTGTGTGTGTGTGTGTGTGTGTGTGTGTGTGTGTGTGTGTGTCCTGCACCCCGCGATGACAGGGCGCCCTCATCAAGGCACAGCTGCAAGCCTTCACTGATGAGACGCCCATGGCTAGCCGCTAAACGGGACGCTCCTAGTCCTCCCCCACAAGGCATGGCACTACATGTCCCAGGCTGCCCTCTCACATCCCTGACAGCCCCAAGGTCTTCAAGCTATCCCTGCCTGGCAGCATGGGTTGGACAAGTAGTGAGTGTGTGGGAGTGAGTGTGTGGGAGTGAGTGTGTGTGTGTGTGTGTGTGTGTGTGTGTGTGTGTGTCCTGCACCCCGCGATGACAGGGCGCCCTCATCAAGGCACAGCTGCAAGCCTTCACTGATGAGACGCCCATGGCTAGCCGCTAAACGGGACGCTCCTAGTCCTCCCCCACAAGGCATGGCACTACATGTCCCAGGCTGCCCTCTCACATCCCTGACAGCCCCAAGGTCTTCAAGCTATCCCTGCCTGGCAGCATGGGTTGGACAAGTAGTGAGTGTGTGGGAGTGAGTGTGTGGGAGTGAGTGTGTGTGTGTGTGTGTGTGTGTGTGTGTGTGTGTGTGTGTCCTGCACCCCGCGATGACAGGGCGCCCTCATCAAGGCACAGCTGCAAGCCTTCACTGATGAGACGCCCATGGCTAGCCGCTAAACGGGACGCTCCTAGTCCTCCCCCACAAGGCATGGCACTACATGTCCCAGGCTGCCCTCTCACATCCCTGACAGCCCCAAGGTCTTCAAGCTATCCCTGCCTGGCAGCATGGGTTGGACAAGTAGTGAGTGTGTGGGAGTGAGTGTGTGGGAGTGAGTGTGTGTGTGTGTGTGTGTGTGTGTGTCCTGCACCCCGCGATGACAGGGCGCCCTCATCAAGGCACAGCTGCAAGCCTTCACTGATGAGACGCCCATGGCTAGCCGCTAAACGGGACGCTCCTAGTCCTCCCCCACAAGGCATGGCACTACATGTCCCAGGCTGCCCTCTCACATCCCTGACAGCCCCAAGGTCTTCAAGCTATCCCTGCCTGGCAGCATGGGTTGGACAAGTAGTGAGTGTGTGGGAGTGAGTGTGTGGGAGTGAGTGTGTGGGAGTGAGTGTGTGTGTCTGTCTGTGTGTGTGTGTGTGTGTGTGTGTGTGTGTGTATGTGTGTGTGTGTGTGTGTGTGTGTCTCTTGACAGCCATTCATGACAGCCCTTGTCACCCTGGCATTCATGAGACCTTGCTGGATGCTTTATGTTAAGCTAACACTAGTCCTTAAACTTTTCAAAAGGATTATATTTCCCCCCCAAAAAAAAAATAACTCATGCCAATAATTAAAAAGTCCAACGCCCTACCCCCTCAAACCAAACCCATTATTCAGCTTCCGATATCCAATTGGTTGGATATGATATATGTCAGATGATGCATTATCTTACCACACAGCTGAACCAATGAGAAACTTAGAATATTAGGCAGTAGGATGGTTTGTTTCACATTGATTATAAAAGCCAAGATCGACCCTTGCTTAGGCGCCATTTTGAGAACAGCGCTCATGAGTGTCAGCGTAAGTAATCTGTATTTACCCACTGCGCCAGAGACCACTAAACCGGGTATGCTGTATTCTATTGATTTTTTACAATAAGATAATTGTATTTCCTGTTAAGGTAAATTTCAAACTTTCATCTAATTCTATTCTTCACAGTTAGAAGAAAATATAGGTCGTTTCAGACAAATACAAAACACACACACTCTTTATAAATGTTTCCTCCTCAAGATCTACATAATACCGAGTTCACTATCACTAGCTGCTTGGTTTTTTTAGATTAACTCCTTCTGACAGTCAAATGCAGCAATCTACATTAATGTGTTACATCCATCTTAAAGATACCCTCTGCTAACCATACCACACCTCGGCCCTGCATCCATTACAACCAATCGTACTACAGTTACTGGAACAGTTTTATCTGGCTTTGTAAACTTATCTGGTTTTGTGATAACATAGCTGTGTTTTATTGCCGTTTTGCAGTCAGAGTGACTGACAGTACGTTCCCAATTACAAAATGGCGCCGATTAAACTCCATGCTTGGCTGCCTGTTCATCATGCTAAAGACATCTAGCATCACTGCACAGATACACAGCTATGTCACCCAACCCTTATCACATTGCAGAGCCCTGCAGGGTGTGGCAACTGTGTCTTGGATGTGAGGAAGGATTATTGTCACAACATACATTTGTGCTATCCCACATAGATAAATACACTAGGGATGACTATCGTTCATCTATGAATCAAATTAATTCAAGGTTTATGACCGATGTAGAATACTTTTCCCAGCGATGGTGGAGAACCTATGTTTTCTGTACATCACTATCTCAGCCTAAACCAATATTTATGTATGTTCTAAAAATATATATATATATATATATATATATATATATTTTTTTTTTATAACGATCGTAGTTTAGACCACAGCACCCGTGACTCACCACCCCTGATCTTTGATTGGTCAGCGGGTCTTTCATGGAAGCTAGGATGGCCATCTATGACTGAAACCATATATGGTCTCCCATAGCACAGTTAGGGGTCTATTCATGTAGCATTGAAAAGACCTTTTTTTGGCGGTAAACAGGGCTTTTCTCTGCCTACTGCAATTCACAGAGCGGGTTAACGTGTAGAAGTCTCTGACTTCTCCAGCGTTACCCCCGCTCTGTGCCTGAATCGCATCACCATACCTTTGAATGGTGAGTGCGATTCATGAAGGTGTGGAAAGCTCTGCTTTCCGCTTCTCCATGGAGTCCAGGTTCGCCATCTCAGGACGCCGTAACCTGAACTGTAGTGCGGAGACATCAGGGAAGCTCAATGCTTCCCCGATCACTGCTCTGCACCTCGCGCTGGCTCTGCCCCCCGACCTCACAGCAACTACTGCGGGCTGACGGGAGGTAAACACCCTGCGCATGCGCAAAGTGACCCTCCGCTGTACCCCGCGCATCGCTGGGAAGGACCGCTGGAGCAGACCTCACCGCAATAGCCCTAGACACCGCAGCGCATCGTCTTAAGGGTAAGTATACATTAATTGCTACTTATCACAGCTATACATCGCATCAAAGCAATGCGATGTGTAGTGATAAGTATCAATTATGTTTTCGTTTTCTGTATGAATAGACCCTTTAGTGACCATATTTGTCCACTCACACTTTTCACATCGCAGCTGAACACACCCATGGCCATCCCACTTAAAACACTGTTACTTGAGAAATAGTTATGCTGCTGATATTGATTTGGTATTGCCATGAGCGGTTATTTGTGCATTCAAGCAGTGCATACGCCCAGTGCGCTGCGTCCTGTGTCCGCAGTCACCGCCGCCTGCCCGCTCCCCGTCTGCAGCAGACGCCGTGGACTGTGTGGGCGTCCGCTGTAGCCGTCTCCAGTGACAGATACTAGAGGTCATTACTGACCTCTAGTGTCTGTACGTCGCTGCTATGGCAGAGATCTCATGACGTCTCTCCCATAGTGATCTATTCATGAAGCATTGAAAAGTGTGTTAAAGTGAGCCAGTGGAGAAGTTGTCCATGGCAACCAATCCGCTGATATGTATAATGTATAATGTAAAATATTTCATAAAAGAAAAAAAATATGAAAAAAAAAAATCTCAAACACGTTGTGATTCACAATGAAGGCAGGAAAGTGATCGTACCCTTATATTTGGTGTGAGCCGCAGGTGTTGAGAAAGCAGTAGGCTCCAGAGTTTAGAATCACAAATGTTACCCAAAGCATGCAGAGATTGTCCGTCTTGATTATGGAATAAGGCACAGCATGGCAAACCAACGCGTTTCTGGACTATGCTGTCCCTTTTTCAAGGTCTATATCAGGTTTGAATAATTTTAACATTGATGGGGAGAAACAGATGGTTTACTACCATCGATGGATGTTTCAAGGCTAGTGAATTATTTGGCATCTAAGTATCAGTGCATGGCTCCAGATAAATTGAAAACATAATTCTTAATTAATAAATGATTAATAGAAAAAAATTATAGAACATATATATAGAATTATTTAGTAAATCTTTGTCTTTATTTAGATTGTCTTAGTTTTAAAAAATGGCAGAGGGTGGTAGCAGAAAACGAACCTCACTTACTCAAGATGAAGCTGAAACATCTCACAGTCAGAAGAGTCACAGTGATGCTTCTCATGATGAATATGAATCTCCTGATGAAGGAAGCATCCACAGGGCCCCAAAGTTCACAGATGATGAAACAGACACCCTCATTGACCAAGTTATTCATCATACATGTCAGCTATTTGGTCCCGAAGCTTTTAATGTACACCAGAAATTTAAAAATAATACTTGGGAAGAAATAGCAAAATCTGTGTCTACAGCTCGAGATATACATCGAACTCCTGAAAGCTGCAAAAAGAGACTACGTGACTGTAAGAGGAAGACAAATCATAAAATAAAGTGTAGAAGAAAACTCCAAAAGGTTTGGGAGAAAAAACTAGAAGAGCACTTTAGAATGGTACAAGATGACGAGAGGCCACCCACTGGTTCCCAGGGTAACTATTTTACAAACTATAAATATGTATATAACTATATCTAGATAGATAGATAGATAGATAGATAGATAGATAGATATATTAGCGTATTGTCCATGAAAAATATCAATCCACCAGATGTGTGTGTGTCTATATCTATATACACACAAACATAGGTGGAGTATGCCATAGCCCAATATCAATCAATAAAATAAAAAATGTTTACACATATATTTTAATGGGAGAGTAAGATAGTGAAAAATTTGTTTTATGATGGCAAATGTGAAAATAATTATTTTAATACACAACATTATAAAGAAAATTACATAAATTGACCTTCAGGCTGTTTGTATAATGTGTATATGAAACAAATTAATTGTGTAAATATACACACACTTTGTTTAATGCACAAAGTATGTTAAAAAATTGTATAAAATGACCTTACGGGTTTGTGTATAATGTGTATATTAAACATAAATGCACTCTGTGCTTCAATTTGGACACCATCGCCATGCGATCTCATTATGATATGCAGTTAGTACAAATACTTTCAAATTGTATATCCAAATTAGTACCTGAACCCATCATTTAGGATAAGGTTTACTCAATGTGTGTGTGTGTGTGTGTGTGTGTGTGTGTGTGTGTGTGTGTGTGTGTGTGTGTGTGTGTGTGATATTAAAATGTTTAGTAACTGTAATATTTTTATTTTATTTTTTATATTTGCTAA
Source organism: Pseudophryne corroboree (assembly GCF_028390025.1). Classification (NCBI taxonomy): domain Eukaryota; kingdom Metazoa; phylum Chordata; class Amphibia; order Anura; family Myobatrachidae; genus Pseudophryne; species Pseudophryne corroboree. The sequence goes on from NW_026968356.1 coordinate 1,250,228, forward strand.
AGAACTTAAGGTTGCTCAAGAAAAAAATCAAAAGAAAACACATAAGAAAAAGCAGAAGAATTTGGAAGAGCAACAGTCTGGTAAAAAATTTAAAACAAAAGTAAAAACGTTACAACTAAACAGTAAATAATGTTTGCAATATTGTATGATGTTATATCGTGAGTTATATAATAAATAGTTTATGTAAGATATTTCAAAATATAGTGCATATGAAAACATATACTGTTAATTTCTTTGTTCTATTGAGCCAAAATAAATACTTTGGTCATAATTAAAAATCAATGTAATTTTTTTTTTTAAATACATATATAATTATTAGCTGAAAAAAATAGTTAATTGCTAAGTAAATGCTAGTATAATCAAAATAAATTAATTAAATTAAAATCTCTTACTTATGTCTCTCGTTTTATCAACGAGATATACCAAAAGTTAACTGATTACTTTGTAATTGATTATCAATAATTACACTTATAAAGGACATTCTACGAACGCTGCTGCCGCCAATGGGTAAAATTGCAGGCGCAAAGGAGAATTATGCCATTCTTTGTCAGCCCAATCCTGCTGCTGATGCTACTCTTCTAAATGCTGTAAATGTGTGGACTACAGGCAACCCTCACTATGTTATATATGTAAGATATCCGAACTTAATTTTTTCATGTAGGAGGTCATTAGGTAGATAAACATTGATTGGGCTACTAAAAGTCAACATTTATTATGTAGACATGGTCATTAGATTGACATGAGAAATAAGTAGACCTGAGTCCAACCTTCTTAATTTAATTAGTTATTTTTCTTCCTATTTAAGGATCAACTTGGACAACAATTGGGAATGGGAACCTGCAAATAATACAGCGGTAGCTGAGCTAGGCACCTTACACAACACATCACTTAACGAGGAATGTGAGAACAAAAACAGAATTAAAAACCCATGTTGAAATTTTTTACTATATAACTAAGTACCGACAACCCTTCTCCATACACTTATGTCTTGTCACTATTCATCCACGCAAGGCCGACCAGTAATGATTTTTAACTGTCACCCCCTTACCGGCCACACAGATAAGTGTTAGAGCTTTGTATTAGACTCACCTTTTTTTTTTACAGATTTTTAGTCAAATATTTCCACAGTGTGTTGTAAATTGCTACCTACTTTCCTGAGTTAGCGTTGAACCTAAAAACATACACACATGCTATCTAGCATCTTATTCTAATTTTATAAACATGCCCTCCTACTGTAAAATAATATTGTGCTAGCTATAATGTTTTACCCTATGTTGTAGAAATAAATCAAAAATTGGATTAGAAGCTATATTATTGAGCCAAAAAGGCTTTTTTTCTGTTGTAATAAAATAATAATAATAAATATAATAAAATATTATATGTATTAAAAAATATTAGTAAAAAAATATAAGTAAATACATTTTTGAGGTATGCTTTACACAGTTTTATAATGCTAGAAATATTGTAATGTCTATCAAATATTATGTATTTATATGTATGCAATGTTAAATATACCTATTATTTATTTCAGGTTCCTTTACAACAATTTCAAGGAAAGTTTCTTTTTCTGAAACAAAAACAGTTATGACAGACAATTTTCCTCCAACTGCGGATGAACCATCAGTGATGCCACATATTTTAACATTGGACAATCCTTCCATGGTGGACGAACCATCAATGCTGCATCATGATGCAACAGCGGACCATGCTACCATGTTGGACCAACCATCAATGCTGCAACATACTTCGACAGTGGATGATACTTCCTTTGTGGCCGAACCATCAATGCTGAAACATTCGGCAAGAGTGGATGATCATTCCACGGCGGACCAAACATCAATGATGCAAGAATATTCTTCTGTGGTTCAAAGTTCCACTACGGTAGAGACTTCCACGGTAAATGAAACATCCATGAGGCAAGAACAATCAACAATGGATGATCCTTTCATGGAGGAAGAAAATTCAACCATGCTAAACCCTTTAATGTTAGATAAAGGTATTTATTTTGATCAATATAATTAAAATGTACTATCATTGATATTCAATATGGTTAAAAACTATGTTTAAGATTAATGGTATTTATCTATTATGTTTTAAGCCATAGAAAGCAACATGGTGACTGCCACACAGACACAGGATAACATTAATGAGGAGCCTGTATTGCACAGCCAGAAAAGTAATATTGATACAGAAGATACCAACCAGGTGGAATTGAATGCAGAGACTGCACATTCTAGTGTAATTGACCATGGTCTTCAAGACCAATTCCTGGACTCTACAAATCAAGGTAAATTTTTTTAATGTATAAAACATAGATTTTAATGAGATCCACTATCATTAATAGATACTGGTTTTTTTATAACTTGATTTTTTGGTTCTTCTAACTATACTTAATAAATTGTCTGTAAATTGATGTATTAACTGTACCTAGAACTTTTTATACACACAGAATGTGACGTTAGCAGATCACAAACCATTAGCCAACAGGATTCTTTAAAGGAAACCATGCAGCTAATTGAGAGGAATAGAAATGAAGAAATGAAAAAAATTGAACATCAAATAAATCAGCTGAATAATAATATACAGATTCTCAACACAACACAAAGACAACAGAATCAAGCACTTGTCACTCTTGCAAATTTTTACGATCATCTTGTTTCATCACAGAATGTGGCAGCAATCAACTACCAACAGATGCAGCACAGTATAAATCAAATGCTAGCATGGCAGTATGAGACTATTACCATCACACGCATGATTTCCACTTTCATGCAACTGTTGACAGAAGAAAGACAAAGAATGTCCAGATCAGATAATCCTTCTTGTATATCCAATGCTACAGCAGGAACCTTTGTATCCAGCTGTACACGTGGAGACTATGTAACAAGCTCTACACACAGAGAGTATGCAACGAGCGCTGCACCTGGAACCTATCTATACACCACTTTACCAGGAGAATCTGTATCCACCCCTGCAGCAGGAACAGATGTATCCACCACTTTACCAGGACCCTATGTATCCACCACTGCAACAGTAACCTATGTATCCACCACTTTACCAGTATACTCTGTATCCACTGCTGCAGCAAGTACCAATGTTTCCACCACTTTAACAGGACCATATGCATCCTACACTTTACCAGGACCCTATGTATCCACCACTGCAGCAGGACCCTATCTATCCACTACTTTAACAGGACCCTATGTATCCTCGACATTATCAGAACCCTATGTATCCATCCCTGCACCAAGACCCTATGTATCCACTACTTTAACAGGACCCTATGTATCCTCGACATTATCAGGACCCTATGTATCCATACGTGAAACAGGACCCTGTGTATCCTCCACTTTTGCAGGACCCTATGCATCCATCCCTGCACCAAGACCCTATGTATCCACCACTGCAACAGAACCCTATGTATGCACGACTGTAACAGGACACTATGTATCCTCAACTTTAGCAGAACCCTATGTATCCATCCCTGCATCAAGACCCTATGTATCCACTACTTTTACAGGACCCTATGTATCCTCCACTTCAGCAGGACCCTATGTATCCACCACTGCAACAGAACCCTCTGTATCCACGACTATAACAGGACACTATGTATCCTCAATTTTAGCAGAACCCTATGTATCCATCCCTGCATCAAGACCCTATGTATCCACTACTTTTACAGGACCCTATGTATCCTCCACTTCAGCAGGACCCTATGTATCCACCACTGCAACAGAACCCTCTGTATCCACGACTGTAACAGGACACTATGTATCCTCAATTTTAGCAGAACCCTATGTATCCATCCCTGCATCAAGACCCTATGTATCCACTACTTTTACAGGACCCTATGTATCCTCCACTTTATCAGGACCCTATGTATACAACAACTTACATGGAGACTATGTATCCACTGCTTATAGAGGCCTCAATGTATCCACCACTGCACCAGGGCCCTATTTATTGAAGCCAAAACCAGGACACTCAGAATCCACTACTGGACAAATTGCCTCAGAATCCACCGCTGACTCAGGACCCTCAGAATCCACCGCTGCAACAGGAAAGTATAAATCCACCGCTGCACCTGTACCCTCTGAATACAGCCCTGAAAACACAAATTTGAGAAGCATAGCTGTAGCATCAGAAGTGCATTCAAGATTGCAATTGGCTTATCGACCTAGCTCAAGCTATGATGAGAATATGGATCTTCGAGTCAGATTAGAGCGTGCAAATATTCAAATTCAACATTGGAAGAGACAGGAAGCTAACGATGAGGATGAAGCTTAAATATTAAAGGTAATTAATAAATGTATATAGATTGCATTATCAGATAACTAAATATGGTGAGACATATGTGCTATGCTTTTTTTGAAAAACGTAACATAAAAAATGTGTTTCCTCAAGATAACAAATGTGCCCTACTCAACGATCATCATCCTGCACTTAAAAAATCCTACATATAACACTAACATTTATTATTTTTAATTAGTTTTAGCCATAGGCTTCTTATTCAAATTGTGAGTTTGAATCACCAAACTCAATAGGAAACTAAGTTAATCCTACATTGATTTTCTATTGTAATTTTGTGTATGGTTTGTAAATTTTTCAAAAAAAAAACATCATTTGATTTACTTTGGATACAGTCTTAGCAGAGTGTTATAGGCTACAAGTTTAGACATCACAAGAGTGGAGTATAAGCAAAATGCTGGCATGTAGCATACAAATATCTTTGTTTTATGTAGAGGACCAGAGCTCTGGAAACACACATGTAGACAAAGTTGCCTGAAATATAAAAGGAAAACAAATAAAAAAAGAGTAAAGACATAAGGAAGAAGAGTGTTAAACAGGATATAATAAACTTTTAAATATATGTAGATATTTTCAAGTTATTTGGACAGAAATCTGTCCCTGAAGAAGGGGATTTTTAACAAAACATGTAGGCAATAAAGGGACACTTTTTGCATCATTGAATACGGCAGTGTGAGTGCAGCCGATTACCTTTCATCTACATAGTCATCTTATGCCAAGCTGACGAGGAGGTCACTGCAGCATATTGTATTTATTGTTTGGAGCACAGTACAAACTGACACTATATATATATATATATATATATATATATATATATATATATATATACATACATCAAACATCGGCACCGCAGACTAATAAATTAAACTCAGACATACGGCATTGCTTTGTCCAAGAAATGCATTCTTTCAGAATGTATTTTATTAGTCAGTAGTGCTTCCATTGAATGGTGATTTTTGCAATATTTTGGGGTTGTTTGGACATGATAATTTTGTCTGTGCCGTGAAACATAATTTATGATGGAACCCATTACTATAGTGCTTGTATATCTTTAACTTAACCATTGCTAATACAAATGATGGAAAAATCTTCGGTGCACTACTGATCTAGAGTCACAATGAGAAATATATATTGTAATATTTTATTATAATTAGGGTTGTTACCTTTAAACCTTGCATTTCTTTTAAAATGAAGACTACAGTTAAAGATAAGGTGGACAAAAGTATGGAAATTAACTTTCAAGAACTTACCTGTTTTACTTCATTTTTAGATATGTCACAAACGGTCTTGCGAGCCAGGGTGAAGGAACTGAAGACAGAGGGATACAGAGTCATCCATGTGTCCTGTTTGAAAAGACAAATCGATAATAGGAATATACTTTCTGAGATACTTCAAGTCGTGCATTCCTGAAAATGTTCTAAATTTATTTTGTTTTGTTTTGGTTTGTTCATGTTGGTGGGGTTCACATACTAATATGTTCAAGATAAAAATAGAGAAAATATATGTACAGACACATATTCCATATTACAGTGATTGTTCATGCATATATATATAATTTATATTCTAATAATATCCCAAAAAAATTATTGCAAGTTTTGTATTGTTAATAATTTGCATTTGCTTAACAATGCATTTATATATTCAAAAAATATATACAAAAGATTTGCGCTCTAAAATACACACACTATATGTAGTTGGATTCAGGCGGCTGCTCACCAGTTGTGGGCGGGCTGCCCCAACAATGGATCAAAGTGAGTGTGAAAAAAGAAAGAGTGGGAGCGCAGAATGAATCCAATATATTGTTTTATTTAAAATATTAATATGTCATCCACATAAAAATGCAGTACATGAACTAGCCTCAGAAAAAACAATTGATATTATATAAATGTAAACGAGACTGCCATATCTCCTGAACAAATATGAATAAAAAACCTTTAATAAACCCTAGTTAGGGCTGCATTAATGCTTCATGAAAATCAGCCGTGCGTCCACGAGCTGAAATGATTGTAAAAAGGAGACTGCTAAAAAGTGCCTCTGTTATAAGTCACTGTCCTCCTTATACACAATAGAATCTCATTGGTAGAGAGTGTCCCAGTACTGGACTTGCGGACAACCGTGCTGTAGTATTCTGTGGCAAATGGATAGTGATGGTCAAATTCTATTTGTGGTATATCACCTGATGTAGAAGCCTCTCCGTCAAAGGCGCTGTACTGAGCCGGGTTTGCTGGGGCTCTGTGCAGTGAACGTACAGCTGGTCTCGTCACCGGTGTACCATCCAGATGAACACGGTAGTTTAATTCTGCTGAAGGATGCTGTACCAGTCTGGATATGCAACAGTGTAAAAATACTGGAGCAGCAGATTCTCCGTCCGCTGGTGTAAAAATCCGTATTAATTGCGGCTACGGTCCACTCGATGCATGCGGCTCACAGGGTGTCAGGAGAATATAGCAGTCCAAATGAGGTCCTTCAAAGGAGTACCTTTGAAATGAAATAAAATTCATTTCCTTCTGATGAAACGGCCAGCGTTGTGGGACGAGAAACGCGTTAAGGTACTCCTTTGAAGTACCTCATTTGGACTGCTATATTCTCTTAACACCCTGTGACCCGCATGCATCCAGTGGACCGTAGCCGCAATTAATACAGATTTTTCCACCAGCGGACGGAGAATCTGCTGCTCCAGTATTTTTACACTGTTGCATATCCAGACTGGTACAGCATCCTTCAGCAGAATTAAACTACCGTGTTCATCTGGATGGTACACCGGTGACGAGACCAGCTGTACGTTCACTGCACAGAGCCCCAGCAAACCCGGCTCAGTACAGCGCCTTTGACGGAGAGGCTTCTACATCAGGTGATATACCACAAATAGAATTTGACCATCACTATCCATTTGCCACATAATACTACAGCACGGTTGTCCGCAAGTCCAGTACTGGGACACTCTCTACCAATGAGATTCTATTGTGTATAAGGAGGACAGTGACTTATAACAGAGGCACTTTTTAGCAGTCTCCTTTTTACAATCATTTCAGCTCGTGGACGCACGGCTGATTTTCATGAAGCATTAATGCAGCCCTAACTAGGGTTTATTAAAGGATTTTTATTCATATTTGTTCAGGAGATATGGCAGTCTCGTTTACATTTATATAATATCAATTGTTTTTTCTTAGGCTAGTTCATGTACTGCATTTTTATGTGGATGACATATTAATATTTTAAATAAAATAATATATTGGATTCATTCTGCGCTCCCACTATTTATATATTCTAATTGTATTTGCAATAATATTTGAATAGATTACCAATCGGAACATATTTGTGTGTTTAATGTACACATTACACAAATTTGCTTCCAAACTCGCAAAATAGTAAATTTTTAATATTGATATATAAAAAATTGGAATTGGAAATTAAAATTATGAAGGTAAGGATGGGATCAGATTAGCAAATATATATGGTTCTTTGATGGCGTAAACCATCTAGCCAATTGACGCTATCATCATTTCCCATGTTTCCCTCAAAGACATACACGCGTATGTATTTCCCACATATTGCGTCATTTAAGTTTTAGGGTGCTGTAAGTATGAGGAATAATAATAAAAACAATAAGCTAACATAGTATTTTCAATGAATAAAACTTTTATTTTCTAAAGGGTGAACTTTGAACAGGTTAACATATTATAACTGGTAATAGATTTATAAATAAATCTTGAAAAAAATATATTGTATATGTTTCTATAATAAAGATTAATAAGAATAATATCACCGCATCAGATTATGTTATGTAGGATCAAGATGGTTTTCATATTCTTTGTTGTGGATTCATTGTGGATCAAGTTTCTTTTCCTGTATTGAAAAAAAAATAGTCATACACTGTGTGCACAAACAATGATGATTCAATAAAAAAATTTAAAAAAGGAATTTTTTTTACGTGTTTTCTATATAATAATATAAAAACAAAAAAAAAATTTTTTTTCATATTTGTTAATCTAAGAGTAATTTTTTTTTAGTTTACATTAAGGGTAAAAATCTGTCAACTTTAATACCCAAACATTGAGAGATATTACACAGTTTTATTAGTATTGTATAATTTTATTATTGTACTATATTTTGGTAAATATACACAGTTTCTGAAGAAGATGTGGAAATACTATTGCCATCCTAATCTGACAGTGTTTATATTAATGATGGATAAAAATTAAGAACATTTGATTTTGGTTATTGTTTAAAATAATTCAATAGGAAAATGTTAAATATATTGCTGTCATAACAATATAGTTAAATATGATATTTTTTCAAATAAATATATTCAGTTGAATAATATTTTATTGTTATGTAATATTAACAATAGAGAGTGGATCCATACTAGGCATTTCCAAAGTTAGAGATATGGTCCTGTGTAGTAATATATATATTAGTGTATAGGTAAAGCAAATATGTTCATTTTAGATATGTTAATATTTTTAAAGGTACATGATTCCAGGATTCATGTTAGAAGTACAATTTAGTTTAGAATTATAATTAAATAAAAAAAAAGGAATGAATCTAAAAATGAAGATATGGATATCAGACATTTCAAAGGTCATAACAGTTAACAAGATTATGTAAGAAATAAATTAAAAATATTATTTAATGTATGTAATATGTTTTGTTAAGAGCTGATTAAAGTACGTAAACAGGCTAAATATAAAAATGATAAAAACTGTTTCAATAGGTATAGTTACCGCAAAACCAAATAATGAGGAGTCCTAATCAGCGGATTGCAGTTGATTGGAAGGGCAAACAAGATAACTAGTTTAGGTGAAAAAAAAATATAATTAACAATGTCAAGATTAAACTATTACATTAGAACAGATGATTAAGGTACATAAATAGAAGACAAATTATCTACATCAAATTGTTTTAAAATGCATATTACCTGGAAAGTAATAAGGAGAAAAAATCTTCTTTGGCTTGCAGATGATGATTGGGAGGTCAGAACAGTAAACTAATTTAAAAAAATTGAGTAAATATATTAGCAATGCAGAAAAGTTAGCAAATGTTTAGAATAGTTGATATGCACTTTGAAATTGTATACAATTTAGAGAGCAATATTAAGGGGGGTACTCATGGAGAGATCCATGGCTAAAATCTAATCAATCTGACTAGATTGATTAGATTTTCTGCACATATCACTCGTGTGTAGCCCCCTCTGCGATAGCGATGCGCGGTGACGAACATCGCTATCGCTGCTGCTAGATTGAGCCTGCATGCAGACCATTACAGTTACATCAATTTAGAGTTAGTGTCTACTATACTATATTGACATTTGTGTGCTAATAAATTCTTTATAATTTAAAAAAATAATCAAATTTAAGGGAAGGGGGTATTGCTTGTTTGAGAAATGAGGTGTAACAATGTAAGATTGTTATTAACCAATCATAATATTTAGTATGTTACATGCACAAGAAAACATTAATAATTTAATTAATACCTATCACTGTTTTGCATTTTTACAGTTTATACATAAATTAGAATTTATCTCATTGTGTTAAAAACAGTTATTTCATAAGGATAAGGCCAGGATAACACAGCATGTGTCTAAATGAGTTATGGAACCACAGCATACTGCATGCCTTTAAACTTTTTTTTTATTATAGTGATGCCAACACTGTGGCAGTGCATGCTGGGTAGTTTAGTTACACAGAAGTTGGTGAGACAAAGGTTGCCTAACCATTACCTAGTCCATGGTTTCCTTCGGCATTTTAAATACACCTCCCAGCAAGCATGGACAACATGTTTAAATATAATAAAAGCAAACCTGTGAGAGTGCATGCTGGGATGTTTATTTCAACAGCAAATGGAGAACCACAGCATGTACACCATGAATTAGGCAAATAAAAAAATCTAACCGTTGCAGTAAAAATAGGATTTCAAAAATGGTGCAACCAAATATATATATATATTTGTTTTGATATAGAAAATATTGTAAATCTGTTTGATAAACAATATAATTGTTTTAATTGAAGAATATTAATAAAATTTATGTTAAAATTAATGAAGGGAAACTTTATGAAAAACATTACATGGGTACAACTGTGCTAAACTGAAATGGGAAACCATTATATTTTAAATCTTTAAAATATAGCTAGAGATTTTTGATTGATGTATATTTTAGAATGGAAAACATAATGTAGAAAATACTTGAATAATAGTTAATTTCTATAATTATAAAAATTCTACTTACCAGTAATGATAGCACCCGAAAATTCAATATGTGAAAAGTGGTTTTTTTTTTATGGTATTTTAAATGATTGAAAGTCAACTAATGAAAAATAAACCATAGAAAATATGAAACTTAACTTTAAAATGAAAAAATAACTATGTTTAGAATTAGTTTTAAAGTTACTCCAACTTGAGATGGAAGGCAATGGCATTTAGAAATTCCATCAAATCTATGAAACCAAGTTGGGCAAAACATTTCTGTAGTGCATCTTCTCGAGCAGTATTTTCACGTTTGGTTGGTGTTCGGGCAACATTAAAGGTTACTTTTTCAATGAGCTTGGTGGTCATTTGTTGCTCCTTGTGAAGATAGGAGATAAGTTTGTAGACTCCAAACTTTTTCTCTCCCAGGAGAATATTCCATCTCCTGTGCCATCCTTCCAACTTATTTTGGGTCCTTGGAATCCCACCAACCATATTGTCATGCACTGACCACATGCATGGTGGAAACAGTGGGGGACATCTGTTTTGACTTCTGGTTCGTTCTCTAAGCCGCCCCAATATATATGTCTCCTCAAAATAAGTTACTAATGTAGCAGCATTAGGAGGCATTTCTGATTTTAATTGTTCAAATGCAGCAGGGATTTCGTCTGCTGGGAGGAAGGAAAGTGCCTGAAGGTTCCTAAGTTTCATAGCAAAAGCATGATCACGTCCATATTGTACAGATAAGCCACATGATTGAATTTTTCGCCAAATATTTTGACCTAAATGAAACAAGCAACACTTATGTGTGCTACTCGGAAAAACTTGTTTAGCTGCTTGTATTGCAGCATTCTCAAAATCTGTCAAAATGTAAAGAGGAGAAAATAGAATATCATATTCCTGTGCATAATCCTGTAGGTCTTCTAAAAAACGGATATAACAAACCTCACTTTTGCTACTAAGCAATCCATAGACCAGTGGGACGAAGCGTTGCGTACTGTCATCTGTGCCAACCATAGCATGAATTGAGTATATTTGTCTAAATAGGGTTGGACACGTTTTGAAAGTGCCATCCATTACCCAATACGGTGCCTCATGAAGCTTCCGCAAGTTAGCTTCTGTACTGAATAATAGTGTCCTTTCGTTGTGGAAAGTACTGTCCTTTCCAAGAAATTTTATCCCATCAATGTATTCCAAATTATGTGGGATATCAATATCATCGAGTGTGGTTGGCTCAGGTGGGCAATCCGCTCTCCTTACCCTTTTCACAAGTTTACGGAGGGATTCACTGTTAGGAAGACAGGCAGCACTAGTAGACGGCATTTGGGCAGTAACCGCTTGAATTATTACAGATGGTGGATCATTGGTATCCCTTGCACGTTGCTTTATTGATGCCTTGGCAATGGCAACATCTGTTTTTTCAGCCTTCGGAGTATGAGTATGTTCTCCATGAGTATTAAGTTGGTGCTGTCCTGCAACAATGGTCGTCTTTGCAAAACATGAACAAGGGCCGGTCTTCCTCTCTGTGCAGTGCCAATAGACGACATCACCACGCTGCTTGTTTTTTGCCAAAAGATATCCGTCTATGTTTAAGAGCATTCCTCTTGTAGAAGGAACCAAACGACATGAAGGTTCATCAGCCATAGTTGAAATACGAATGAGTACTTGATCAGAAGGCTGGATGAATGTCGATTATGTAGACCTGAGCTAAGAGTAACTCTTTATAGCATTTTGAAGAGGGAGGAGAGTTAAAATATATTCAAATGTAACCAATGGCCAAAACTTTAAATTTAAATAAGTGGGAGGGTTAAAATTAACAAATATTTTTTAAGGGTAAAACGTTGGGATATTGATTGGATTTAAATAAAAAACTTTTATTAGGATACATACCTATACTAGTATAAAATATAAAAAATGTATACTTAGAGAGGTTTGTCAATAATATATGGAGAGTGCCGTCATACGATTGTTCATGGTCCGGAATGAGACTTGTAGCGACACGCAATAGAAATAACTTTGTAGGTGACAGAGTCTCATTAGAGGCACATAAAGGGGTACAGGGGGAGGTATGAGAAGAATGGGAGTGTACGTCCAGAAATAGAGGGGTGCGCAGGGATGGGTGGGGGGGGGGGGATAGTGTACCATGCAGGGAATGATTGGCGGCAGTGGGTAAAGGCTTGTGGGAGATTGGCGGGCAGCCTTGGACTTGTAGTTCCATGCTTTAGAGGAGGGTATTTGATTTGGAAATTAGCGGAGGAAGCTTTTCATTTTGGATGGATTGGGGGGGGTGTAAATTTGGGAAGGGTGATGACTTCAATGAGGGTGCATAGAATAGTCTGGGGGGGGGTTTTATTATTTGGAGTTTGAAAACAACACGCACCCAACATGTTCTTGGGTGCGTGATCATTCAAAGGTTTTGACAGGAGAGACATGGGGTCTGGAGGAGACAATAAGATAAGTGGTGAACTTTATGTGACTCGGATTAGTATGGTGTTTGTATGTAAGAGACTTGGAGTCTACAGATAGGGGTGTAAGGGAGACATAAACATGATTTAATTTGTTTAGTATGGGTGCGCAGGGAGGGGGGGGGGGGGGATAGTGTACCATGCAGGGAATGATTGACGGCAGTGGGTAAAGGCTTGTGGGAGCTTGGCGGTCAGCCTTGGACTTGTAGTTCCAGGCATAAGAGGAGAGTCGGGCGGCTGAAGCTATTAACGGGGGTAGCGTCTAATGCAAGACGCCTGATGGGGTGCGCAGGGATGGGGGGGGGGATAGTGTACCATGCAGGGAATAATTGACGGCAGTGGGTAAAGGCTTGTGGGAGCTTGGCGGTCAGCCTTGGACTTGTAGTTCCAGGCATAAGAGGCTTGTGGGAGCTTGGCGGTCAGCCTTGTACTTGTAGTTCCAGGCATAAGAGGCTTGTGGGAGCTTGGCGGTCAGCCTTGTACTTGTAGTTCCAGGCATAAGAGGCTTGTGGGAGCTTGGCGGTCAGCCTTGGACTTGTAGTTCCAGGCATAAGAGGAGAGTCGGGCGGCTGAAGCTATTAACGGGGGTAGCGTCTAATGCAAGACGCCTGATGGGGTGCGCAGGGATGGGGGGGGGGATAGTGTACCATGCAGGGAATAATTGACGGCAGTGGGTAAAGGCTTGTGGGAGCTTGGCGGTCAGCCTTGGACTTGTAGTTCCAGGCATAAGAGGCTTGTGGGAGCTTGGCGGTCAGCCTTGTACTTGTAGTTCCAGGCATAAGAGGCTTGTGGGAGCTTGGCGGTCAGCCTTGTACTTGTAGTTCCAGGCATAAGAGGCTTGTGGGAGCTTGGCGGTCAGCCTTGGACTTGTATTTCCAGGCATAAGAGGAGAGTCGGGCGGCTGAAGCTATTAACGGGGGTAGCGTCTAATGCAAGACGCCTGATGGGGTGCAGGGGGGTGGGGTGTGAAGAGAACACATAGGAGTGTACGTCCAGAAATAGAGGGGTGCGCAGGGATGGGGGGGGGGGGGGGGGGATAGTGTACCATGCAGGGAATGATTGACGGCAGTGGGTAAAGGCTTGTGGGAGATTGTCGGGCAGCCTTGTACTTGTAGTTCCACGCATAAGAGGAAAGTCGGGCGGCTGAATCTATTAGCGGGGTAGCGTCTGATGCAAGACGCCTGATGGGGTGCGCAGGGATGGGGGGGGCTAGTGTACCATGCAGGGAATAATTGACGGCAGTGGGTAAAGGCTTGTGGGAGCTTGGCGGTCAGCCTTGGACTTGTAGTTCCAGGCATAAGAGGAGAGTCGGGCGGCTGAAGCTATTAACGGGGGTAGCGTCTAATGCAAGACGCCTGATGGGGTGCAGGGGGGTGGGGTGTGAAGAGAACACATAGGAGTGTACGTCCAAAAATAGAGGGGTGCGCAGGGATGGGGGGGGGGGGGGGGGGATAGTGTACCATGCAGGGAATGATTGGCGGCAGTGGGTAAAGGCTTGTGGGAGATTGGCGGGCAGCCTTGGACTTGTAGTTCCATGCTTTAGAGGAGGGTATTTGATTTGGAAATTAGCGGAGGAAGCTTTTCATTTTGGATGGATTGGGGGGGGTGTAAATTTGGGAAGGGTGATGACTTCAATGAGGGTGCATAGAATAGTCTGGGGGGGGGTTTTATTATTTGGAGTTTGAAAACAACACGCACCCAACATGTTCTTGGGTGCGTGATCATTCAAAGGTTTTGACAGGAGAGACATGGGGTCTGGAGGAGACAATAAGATAAGTGGTGAACTTTATGTGACTCGGATTAGTATGGTGTTTGTATGTAAGAGACTTGGAGTCTACAGATAGGGGTGTAAGGGAGACATAAACATGATTTAATTTGTTTAGTATGGGTGCGCAGGGAGGGGGGGGGGGGGATAGTGTACCATGCAGGGAATGATTGACGGCAGTGGGTAAAGGCTTGTGGGAGCTTGGCGGTCAGCCTTGGACTTGTAGTTCCAGGCATAAGAGGAGAGTCGGGCGGCTGAAGCTATTAACGGGGGGTAGCGTCTAATGCAAGACGCCTGATGGGGTGCGCAGGGATGGGGGGGGGATAGTGTACCATGCAGGGAATAATTGACGGCAGTGGGTAAAGGCTTGTGGGAGCTTGGCGGTCAGCCTTGGACTTGTAGTTCCAGGCATAAGAGGAGAGTCGGGCGGCTGAAGCTATTAACGGGGGTAGCGTCTAATGCAAGACGCCTGATGGGGTGCGCAGGGATGGGGGGGGGGATAGTGTACCATGCAGGGAATAATTGACGGCAGTGGGTAAAGGCTTGTGGGAGCTTGGCGGTCAGCCTTGGACTTGTAGTTCCAGGCATAAGAGGCTTGTGGGAGCTTGGCGGTCAGCCTTGGACTTGTAGTTCCAGGTATAAGAGGCTTGTGGGAGCTTGGGGGTCAGCCTTGGACTTGTAGTTCCAGGCATAAGAGGAGAGTCGGGCGGCTGAAGCTATCAACGGGGGTAGCGTCTAATGCAAGACGCCTGATGGGGTGCAGGGGGGTGGGGTGTGAAGAGAACACATAGGAGTGTACGTCCAGAAATAGAGGGGTGCGCAGGGATGGGGGGGGGGGGGGGATAGTGTACCATGCAGGGAATGATTGGCGGCAGTGGGTAAAGGCTTGTGGGAGATTGGCGGGCAGCCTTGGACTTGTAGTTCCACGCATAAGAGGAAAGTGTAGAAATATTGGTAGGTCTATTATTGTTATGTCTATTAATGTTGTGTCGATCTGTTTGTTGTCTGTTTTAATGTTGTCGACCTTTATGTTTGTCTATCTTACGGTGTGTCTGTTCCATGTGATGTCTATTAATGTTGTGTCGATCTGTTTGTTGTCTGTTTTAGTGTTGTCGACCTTTATGTTTGTCTATCTTACGGTGAGTCTGTTCCATGTGATGTCTATTAATGTTGTGTCGATCTGTTTGTTGTCTGTTTTAATGTTGTCGACCTTTATGTTTGTCTATCTTACGGTGTGTCTGTTCCATGTGATGTCTATTAATGTTGTGTCGATCTGTTTGTTGTCGATCTATTTGTTGTCTATGTTTCTTGTTGTCTAGGTTTGTGTTTGTCTATGAGTGTATTATCGAACTATTGGTTTGTATATATGTTTCGTGTCGATCAGTTTGAATGTCTATATGTTTGTTGTCGATGATTGTGATGTCTGTGATATTTCCGTTCTATGTTTTCTTTTGTCTGTGAACATGTTGTCGATGTTGTCATGTGTCTATGTTGTGTTTGTCGGTGTTGTTTTGTTGTCGGACATGGTGTTGTCGACCTATTGTTGTTGTCGATGTAATGTTTGTCGACCTTTTAGTGTTGTCGATCAAGTTAAGTTCGAT